>NW_026877294.1:0-21292 GCF_032173495.1 Musca vetustissima | reverse complement strand
TATCAATAGAGGAGCTGACACTCTTTAAATGATGTATCAGATACAAGGGGATTTGATAGTCTGTCGTTTTCGACAAGATGACGACCATGGAGTCTCTATAGACGACTGGATGATCAAGAAGTCTCCACGGATGAGCTGGAGATCAACTAGAAGCCATGGACGAATTAAAAGACCTATGAAGCTCTATACACCAGCTGAAGACTACCGGGCGAGCTTATGCCCAAAAAGCTAAATGTGCAGGAAGGTTCTTTATACGAGGTAGCAACTACAGGTTCAGAAGGTATTTATAGACAAGTCGAAGTACAAACTAGTCGATATAAACAAGAAAAAAATTACCATGTAATCTGTATATCATGGAGTCCTCAGAAATAAACTGGCGGACCAAGTAGTGTCCATAGATACGTTGTAGGGAAGCTTTATACACGAACTGCAGAGCCAATGGGATCCCCAAGCGAGGTAAATGTTCAGGTAGTCTCTAGAGACGAAGTACCTACTACAGGATCAGAATGTATTTATAGACAAGTCGAAGAACATACTAGTCCCTACTGATGAAATGATGACCAGGTGATCTCTTTAGGCAACTTGGTGGTCAGGAAATCTTCACAGATAAGCTGAAGGGCCAAGTAGTGTACATAGATGAGTCGTAGAGCCTGAGAAGCTCTATATACGAACTGCCAAGCCCAAGAGACTACAAGAGTCGAGCTGAAGCACAAAGAGCTCAATGTTGAGCGAGTCTCTCTACACGATGTAGCAGTTGAAGGGCCAGAAGGATTCTATAGACAACCTGAAAGAGAAATTAGTCGCCATATATGTGATTATGACCAGGAAGTCTCTATAGACGAATTGGAAACTAAATAATCTTCATAGATAAACTTAAAATCCTATACACAAGTTGGAGACTCACAGACGAGCTAAAACCCATGGAATCGAATTGTATGGGACTATCTGTGGAGGAGGTAGCAGTTACAGCATCAGAAGGCCTGGGTAGATAAACCGGAGAGTCAACTAGTCGCAATTGACGAGATGATGACCATGTGCACTGTACGGATGACTTGATGATCAGGGAGTCTTCATAGATCAACTAGAGGGCCATGGGCCTGGGAAGCTCTATACACGAACTACAGGACCAATAAAAGCTGAAGCCCAAGCAGTTGAATATTCAAATAGTCTCCCTTTGACGAGATAGCAGTTGTAGAAGACGAAGGATAAACTAGTCGCTATGGACAAGATAATGCCCATGTGAGCATCTTCACAGATAAGATGAAGGGCCTACCGGTCTTTCTAGATGAACAAAATCGTCGGGGTGGCTTTGTGGAAAAGCTAAAGAGCCCTACAAGAAACCTGAAAGTTCAGGTAAACTCTTTAGACTAGGTATCAGCTTTAGGGCTTTTGGCCTATAGATAAGATAGATGACAAACTATGAGACGAGCGGAAGTCGTTGAAGTTCGCGCAGATGAACTGGAGGACCGAGAATTCTAACTAGTTGAGCTGAAGGGTCAGATAGTGTAAAAATATGAGCAGAAAATCAGCAAGTCTTTAATAGAAGAGCTTAATTTCCAGAGGTTCATAAAACACTTGTGAAAACAGTAGATGGATCTGTCGAAAATATTTCAATTATTTTATCGGTTCCATTTAATCTCCCTAAAAAAAAAACACATTTTCCGTTGGGCGCCATTTTAATTGCTACTCTATTTTGAATGATAGTGTATGTTCCGTTGGGTACAGATCTGTTCACCCATCAATATTTCAAAAATATATTCGGAGGCCCTGAAGCAGCTGATTCTTTAAAAAAAAATATATTTTTTTTCGTTGGGCGCCATTGAACAATTCTTATGGTTTGAAGTACGTTTCTTAACAAAATTGGCTAAAAGTTTATATTTTGGGTTCCTATTGGGTAGCAAATCTTCCTACCAAAAATTATCAACGTCAGCCGTTCTTTGGGTTTAGCCCCCATATAAAGGATCCGGTCCGTTTTCTGTATTTTTAGGGTTTTGGGCACGTTTCTTAACCGAATTAGCTGTACTTTGGTATTTTGAGTACTCATTAGCTAGCAAATCTTCAGACCAAAAATCATTCATAATGGTTCACTTCTTATGGGTACCCAATATAACGATACTTCCGGAATTTCGATATTTTGGAGATTTTGGCTACATTTCTCAACCGAATTGGCTGTAATTTGATATTCTGAGTTCTCATTGGCTAGCAAATCTTCCTACCAAAAATTATCAATATCGCTGCACTTTTAGATATAGTCCCCATATAACGATACCTTCCGCTCTTCGAACTATTAAGGTTTTTGGCACATTTTTCAACGAAATTGGTTATAATTTGGTATTTTGGGTTTTCATTGGGTAAGAAATCCCTACACGAAAAATTATTCATATCGTCCGACCTTTGGGTGTAGCCCCCAAATAAAGGTTCCGCTTCGTTATCGATATTTTGTGGATTTTTGAGCACATTTCTCAACCAAATTGGCTGAAATTCGGTATAATGGATTCTCATTGAATAGCCAACCGCCCTACCAAAAATGGTCATCATTGGTCCTATTTTAGATATAGTCCCTATATAACGATATCTTCCGATTTTCAATGTTTGTGGATTTTGACCACGTTTCTCAAACGAATTGGCTGCAATTTAGTAAATTGGATTCTGATTGGTTAGTAAATCTTCCTACCAGAAATGATCAATATCGGCCCATTTTTGGATATAGACCTCATATAACGATACCTTCCGATTTTCAATATATATTGAGGATTTTTGACACGTATCTCAACCGAATTGATTGCAATTTTGCAGTTTGGATTCTCAATGAGTAGTAAATATTCCTAGCAAAAATAACAAAAATCAGCCCACTTTTAGTTATGATTCCCATGTACCGATACCCGCCGATTTTCAATATTTTGAGGATTTTAGACACATTTTTCAACCAAATTGACTGTAATTTGATATTATGGGTTCTCATTCGATAGAAAATCCCTCTACCTAAAATTATAAAATTTTTTCCACTTTTTAAGGTAGTCTTCATATAACGATACCTTCCGATTTTCGATATGTTGAAGATTTTGGACATGTTTCTCAACCGAATTGGCCATAATTTGGTATATTGGGCTTTCATTGGGCAGTAAATCTTCCTACCAAAAATTATCAAAATCGTTGCACTTTTAGATATAGTCCCCATATGACGATACCTTCCGGTTTTCGATATATTGAGGATTTTGGGGACATTTATCAACCGAATTGGCTGTGATTTGGTATTTTGGGTTCTCATTGGGTAACAAATCTACCAACCAAAAATTATCAATATCCATGCACTTTTAGGTATAGACCCTATATAACGATACCTTCCGATTTTCGATATATTGAGGATTTTGGGGACATTTATCAACCTAATTGGTTGTTATTTAGGATTTTGGATTTCCATTGTGTAGGAAATCCCACTACCAAAAATTGTCTGTATTGGTCGAATGATTTGGGGAAAACCCCATAAAAGGGTACCTTCGGAATTTCGATATTTTTGGGATTTTTTGGATGTTTTCCAACCGATTTGTTTGTAATTTGTTATATTGGGTTCTCATTAGAATGAAAATATTCCTACCAAAAATTGTCAATATTGGACTACTTTTTAGGGTAGTCCCCATATAACCATACCCTCCAATTTCGATATTTTGAAGATTTTAGACACGTTTTTCAAACGATTTGGCTGTAATTTAATATTGTGGGTTCTAATTGGATAGAAAATCCATCTACCAAAAATGATAAAAATTAGTCCATTTTTTAAGGTAGTCTTCATATAACGATACCTTCCGATTTTCTATATTTTAAAGATTTTGGACACGTTTCTTAACCGAATTGACGGTAATTTGGTATTTTGGGTTCTCATTGAGTAGTAAATCTTTCTTCCAAAAATTATCAATATCGGTGCCTTTTCAAATATAGTCGATACCTTCCGATTTTCAATATATTGAGGATTTTTGGGACATTTATCAACCGAATTGGCTGTGATTTGGTATTTTGGGTTTTTATTGGGTAATAAATCTTCCTAGCAAAAATCCACGGTCCACTTTTAGATATAGTCCCCATATAACGATATTCTCCGATTTTCGATATATTGAGGATTGTGGAGACATTTTTAAACCGAACTGACTGTAATTTAGAATTTTGGGTTCTCATTGGGTAACAAATCTACCAACCAAAAATTATAAATATCGATGCACTTTTAGGTACAGTCCCCATATAACGATACCTTCCGATTTTCGATATGTTGAGGGTTTTGGAGACATTTCTCAGCCGAATTGGCTGTAATTTAGTATATTGGGTTCTCATTAGGTTGCAAATTGTCCTACAAAATTTTTTCAATATTGGACTACTATTTAGGGAAGACCCCATATAACGATACTTGCGGAATTTCGATATTTTTGGAAATTTGGGAATGTTTTCCAACCGATTTACTTGTAATTTGCTATATTGGGTTCCCATTAGGTGACAAACCTTCCTACCAAAAATTGTCAATATTGGACTACATTTAAGGGAAGACCTCATATAACGATACTTGCGGAATTTTGGCATTTTGGAGATTTGTAGCACGTTTTTCAACCAAAATGGTTGTAATTTGGTATTTTAGGTTATCTTTGGTTAGTAAATCCCCATACCAAAAATTATCAAAATTGACTTAGGTTTCGGGGTAGACCCCATATAACCATACCTCCCAATTTTCGATATTTTGAGGATTTTGGGTACATTTTTCAAAAGGAATTGACTCAAATTTTATATTTTAGGTTCTAATTGGGCGCCAAATCTTCCTACAAGCATGTTTATCATATTATAATCCCCATTTAAAATTCCCAATCGATTTTTTTTGTATTTTGAGTGTCCTCCACCTCATGCTGAAGGTGTTAAAAAATGTTAGGCCCATGCCGAACTAATTGAGACATTTAATGAAAGTAAGTAAACATCACATAGAACATCTAATTATTATTTTTTGTTCTCTTTATTTTTGTTTAACATCAAAAAGTTCTAAAACCAAATAAAAGATCGGAAATAGGTTAAGGTCTTAACACTGAAAAAAACATTTTCAAATTAACACATGTCTTCAACATAGAGACGTTAAGGTCAAATGGAATCATTGAAGCTGAAAGAAATCCCAACAACAAAAACACCTAGCCGAACCACAAATAAACAAAAAATATCACACGTTGATCTTGCAGATCAACGATTTGCTGCCACTTCCTGGCCTAGGATCATGGCGTTGGAGACTAGAAGTTAATGAAAACGAGTTTCTGGTTTCGAAGCCTCCAGCATGTTCTCCCAAAAAAGGTATCCCGATATTTATTTGTATTGCCATAAAAGTCGTTCGCTCCGTCGTATGTTTGTGGCTTGATCTTGAGGTTATTTTTAGACCGGGCTAAGAACAATTTTCAATAATGTTTTTTTCGTTTCATTTTCGATTTTTTTATTTCTTATTTTTTCGGTTTAAATCACCTTTTTCAGTTACAACGAAACTGTACCCCGGTCTTTTTTTTCGTTGTCGAGGTTTTTGAGGAGAAGCGAATGGGTGTGTGTGTGAGTGTTTGTGTGTATGTGTTTCTGGCCATTTACGCAAAAGAGATGCTGGGCCAAGAAACGAAGCTACAGCGACATCAGCATTCAGCAACGTCATCATCCTCAATTTCAGCACCATCATGGTGATGGTGTTGGTGGTGTTCATACAAACATACATCCACATACGTACATATTTAAGCCAAGCTATCACCAAGAACCAAACCAACCAAGCACCGAACCAGAACATGGCCACATAAAATACTTGGCTCAAAACAAATGTATATATATACATATGTAGGTATATATATACGTGTGTGTACATATATCCCGAAAGAAATTCAAAAAAACGAACGAACTCACAAATTAAAGCTTCGTTTTCTTTGGGTTTGGTTCTGTGTTTTTTCGTCTTCTTCTTAATGGACCGCTTGTGCTGCGGAGCCATGCTTTAAGGCCAAAAGGAATTCACTCGAAGAAAAATGAAGAAGAGATTCCTTATAGGCCCTTAAAGGAAGTAGAAAATTACCCTTAAGGTCTTCAATCCTTCTCCTAAAATTGGTGATACGGCGAGGCCCGATTTGTTCAAAGAATTTTTTTTCCGAGGCTCAATAGGGCACTTTTTGAATGAATTAAATTTTCGATAAATCCCTAAATTATTTCAGAGGATACCAGGAATACATTGGCACTCAAATGGCGCCCAACGGGAAACCATAGCCTATAATTTACATACAGATCTATAGATCTCTTCCTATAAAGCAAGAAAATATGACTAAATATTCCGACATTGTAATGGCGCCCAACGAAATGTTTTTCTCGCAAATATCCCACAAATGTTGTTTAAAGGCCCCCCATTTCTGTAATAGTAGACCAGAACAAAATGGCGCCCAACATTTTTTATAGTCTTAAAAATAATGGCGCCCAACGGAAAACAATGTTTTTAAAGTGAAATTGTCAATAGGACCCAAATGGTGAAAGATAACCGTTTCTGTAGCCGTAGGTCAAAAGAAAATGGCGCCCAACAATTTTAATGCTGGTCATAGCAGAGCGTAAATATTTCAAAGATCACCTAAATGTGGCGCCCAACGTAAAAATTATTTCTAATTTTAATAGTTAGGTCAACATATGAATGAAATACTTCCAATAGATCCATAGATGTTTTCAGAGGATGTTCCAAATAGCTTTTAGAATATCAATATCGATATTGTCCCCATAAAACGATATCTTCCGATTTTCAATATATTGCGGGTTTTGGGGATATTTCTCAAGCGAATTGGTTGTAATTTAGGATTTTGGATTCTCATTGAGTAGGAAATACCCCTACCACAAAATAGTCAACATTAGACTACTTTCGATGAGCAATTGAGGCATACAAAATTGTGGCGCCCAACGTAAAATTTTATTTTTATTTTCAATACTTAGGTCAAAATATGAATAAAATATTTCCAATAAATCCATACATGTGTTGAGAGGATGCGCCAAATAGTTTTGCATTCAAATGGCGCCCAACGGCAGTTTTTTATAGATTGCATGTTGGCACCCATAACCTATATTATATAAATATTTTTAAAGGTGAACCATAGACACTTTGCTACGAAGCAAGGAATGAAGATTATCAATATTGCTGCACTTTAAGGTATTGTCCCCATATAACGATACCTTCCGATTTTCTATATATTGAGCATTTTGGGAACATTTCTCAACCGAATTGGTTGTAATTTAGGATTTTGGATTCTCATTGAGTAGGAAATCCCCCTATCAAAAATTCTCAATATTGGACTACTACAATTGTGGCGCCCAACGCAAAACTATTTTTATTTTCAATACTTAGCTCAAAATATGATTGACGTAGATTCGGATTCGGAGGATACGCCAAATAGATTTGCATTCAAATGGCGCCCAACGTCATTTTTATAGATTTCATGTTTCGACCCATAACCTATATAATACAAATATTTTTGAAGGCGAACCATAGACTCTTTGCTACGAAGCAGGAAAATGAGATTATCAATATTTCTGCACTTTTAGATATAGTCCCCATAAAACGATATCTTCCGATTTTCTATGTATTGAGGGTTTTGGGGACATTTCTCAGCGGAAATGATTGTAATTTACAATTTTGGATTCTCATCACGTAGAAAATCCACCTATCAAAAAAATGTTCAATATTGGACTACTTTTTAGCGAAGACAACATATAACGGTGAGAAGATCGTCATACATAATTTTGGCGCCCAACGTAAATTTTTATTATTATTTTTTTTTTTTTTGTTCAATACTTAGGTCAAAATATGTCCTAAATATGCCATTCAAATGTCACCCAAAGATTTTTTATAGAATCATTGTTGAGACCGGATTCGGAGGATGCGCCAAATTGATTTGCTTTAAAATGGCACCCAACGGGTTTTTTATAGGTTGCATGTTGGAACTCATAACCTATATATTATAAATATTTAAACCGAACCATACACACTTTCATACGAAGCAGGAAACGGAGGCAGAATATTCAAATGGCGACCAAGGGAAAAACAATTTTTATATTTTTTTTTGGCTCAAAGGAGTCAGAATGAAGTCCTGAAATTTTACCAACGATTAAAACACCAAACCGAAGGCTTTGGTGTCCTGTTGTAGAGATGAAGATGGAAACCTGGTGACAGATAAAGATAGCGTATTGAGGATCTGGAGGAGCAAATTGGAAAGTTTCTGGCCCAGAACCAATAAGAGATGAGGGTATAGATTTTATACCACCTAGCCAAGATGAGGTCAGAGTAGCAATTAATCGGCCGAAGAACAATAAAGCAGCAGGTGCTGATGTATTACCAGCCGAACTATTCAAAACCGATGGTAAGATGCTGATGCCAATGATTGGAACCTCAGCATCCTGTTTCCCGTGCATAAAAATTGAGAAAAGACAATATGTGCCAACTATAGAGGAATAAGTCTCCTTCCCATCGCATGTAAAGTGGTATCCAGCGTGCTGTATGAACGACTGAAGCCAATGGTCATTGACATTATTGAACAATACCAATGCAGCTTTAGGCCTGGCAAACCCACCATTGACCAGATTTTCGCTCTGCGCCAATTCCTGGAAAAGACCCACGAAAAAAACATCGACACAATCCACCTATTCGTCGAATATAAAGCCGCATTCGACAGTCCTATCCGTTCAGAGGTGTTTAAAGTCATGTCTGCGTTCGGCATTCCTGCAAAATTAATACGGCTATACAGGATAACTTTTGGTGGCACAAGGTCAGCAGTTAAAGTAGGAAAGGACCTCTCGGAGTCCCTTAATGCCGAAAGAGGATTCAGACAAGGTGACAGTTTGTTTTTAACATCCTGCTGTGAAATGTCATACGAGAGGCAAATGGGGAACAGAAATTGCACTCTGTACACCAAACAGCATATGTTACTCTCCCACGCCGACGACATCGATATAATGGGTGGAACACTGCGAGCGGTAAAAGCCACCGATCCGATGGAAAGATCAAGTAGAAGACAATATCTCGAAACATGGTTTTTCAAATTAGATGTGATGTGCACAAGACCGACGCGCCTGGAAATCTTATTTAAGCTCGGTTTATGTAACAATCGTTCTGTAACAAGCCAGTTACGTAAGATAGACCCTGGAAGAGACATAAAAAAGTCCAAGATGAAATTGGCGCCAAACGAAAAAAAATTAATTTAATGTGACATTTTTTATCCAAGAAGAAGTTGGTCTTTGGAAAATCTATTTCGAGTGTAATTAAATTTGAAAACATTCGCTGAAATCGTTTATATTCTTGATTCCCGGTTGGCTAAATGAGGATGTATATGTAGATCTTATTTAAAAAAATCTTCCATGAAAAAAAAATTTTAAATAATCCGCTCTTAGGCTTACCATAGGGTAGACATTTCCGGGGTCTTAGGAAGCATATCGTATATTTACTCTGAAAAGGGAGAGACATCATTCTAATGGCGCCCAACGGAAATATACATTTTAATGCAACATATGTTGTGGACATTTTCAAAGAGATCCCTAGAGCAAAGTGTAAATGGCGCCCAACGAAAAAAGTTTTTTTTTTAAATATGAAATAGCATCAAATTAAAAATGGCGCCCAACATATTTTTTTTTCAAGAAGAAATTTGTTTTTGTAAAATCCATTTTTAAGATTAAAAAAATTAAAAAAAAATCACCCACAAAAGTTAATATTAAAAAAATCCTCCCTAAAAATCCGCACTTACACTTACCGGAGGAGGAGGCGTTTCCGAGGTGTAAGAAAGCTCCTCATATATTTACTTTGAGAAAGAAAAGGGAGAAATTTCATTCAAATGGCGCCCAACGGAAATATATTTTTAATGCAATGTCAGTAGAACTAGGCCAAGATGTAAGTGGCGCCCAACAGAAAAAATGTGTGTTTTAAGTAAAATGGATCCCAACATATTTTTTCCAAAAAATTGTCTTTGGTAAAACTATTTTTTAAATAATGTTTTCTCGAGGGTAATTA
Organism: Musca vetustissima; assembly: GCF_032173495.1. Classification (NCBI taxonomy): domain Eukaryota; kingdom Metazoa; phylum Arthropoda; class Insecta; order Diptera; family Muscidae; genus Musca; species Musca vetustissima. Next base: position 11,277 of record NW_026877294.1, on the reverse strand, counting down.
AAATTAAAAAAAAAAAGTTTGAAAAAGTTTACTTTTTAATGAAAATGGCGTCCAAGGGAAAAATTACTTTTTAATGAAAATGACGCCCAACATATTTTTTTTTTTAATCCAAAAAAAGTTTGTCAGGCCAAGATGTAAATGGCGGCCAACGGAAAAATTGACATTTTAATGAAAATGACGTCCAATGGAAAAATGTTATTTTAATGAAAATGGCGCCCAACATAATTTTTTTTTTAATTAAAAAAAGTTTGTCTTTGGGAAAAAAACTACTTTTTAAATAATTTTTTCTCGAGTGCAGTTGAGATTCAAAAAAAAAAAAAACATTTCAAAAAATTCTGGCTGAATGAGGATGCTGGATGGATGGCTGGTTGCCTGGATGCTTGACTTTCTGAAATATCTAGATGGTTGACTTTTTAATGCAATATATGTAGAAGCAGGCAGCGATGTAAGTGGCGCCCAACAGAAAAAAAATAATCTTTAATGAAAATGGCGCCCAAGGGAAAATGACTTTTTAATGATAATGGCGCCCAACATTTTTTTATTTTAATCCAAAAAAGTTTGTCTTTGAAAAAACTATTTTTTCATTAAATTTTTCTCGAGTGTAGTTAAGAATCAAATTTTTTTTTTAATTCTGGTTGTATGAGGATGCTGGATGGCTGCCTGGCAATCTGGATGCTTGACTTTCTGATTTGTCTCGATGCTTGACTTTTTAATGCAATATATGTAGAACCAGGCCAAGATGTAAGTGTGGCGCCCAAGGGAAAAAATACTTTTTAATGAAAATGGCGCCCAATGGAAAAATGACTTTTAATGAAAATGGCGCCCAACGGAAAAAATTAATTTTTTATGAAAATGACGCCCAACATATTTATGCTGGATGGCTGGCTTGTCTGGATGCTTGACTTTTTAATGCAATATATGTAGAACCAGGCCAAGATGTAAGTGTGGCGCCCAAGGGAAAAAAAATACTTTTTAATGAAAATGGCGTCCAATGGAAAAATGATGTTTTAATAAAAATGGCGCCCAACGGAAAAAAATTAATTTTTTATGAAAAATACGGCCAACGGAAAAATGACTTTTTAATGAAAATGGCGCCCAACATATGTATGCTGGATGTCTGGCTGGTTGCCTAGATGCTTGACTTTCTGACTTGTCTGTATGCTTGACTTTTTAATGCAATATATGTAGAACCAGGCCAATATGTAAGTGGCGCTCAACAGAAAAAAATTAATTCTTAATGAAAATGGCGCCCAACGGAAAAATGTTCTTTTAATGGAAATGACGCCCAACGGAAAAAATACTTTTTAATGCAAATCGCGACCATCGGAAAAATGGATTTTTAATGGAAATGGCGCCCAACATTTTTTATTTTAATCAAAAAAATTCTCTTTGAAAAAAAACTATTTTTTTCATGAATTTTTTTCTCGAGTGTAGTTAAGATTCAAAAATATCGTTTCAAAAAATTCTGGCTATATGGGGATGCTGGATGGCTGGCTAGTTGCCTGATGCTTGACTTTCTGCCTTGTTGGCTGCCTTACTGACTGGCTTTACTTGCCGGTTGCCTTGTTTTTGGTGGTGTCTTGTCTTGAGATTGCCAGTTTTGTTGTTGTTATTTTGGTGTAGAATTATTTTCGATGGCTTTAAGCCATGTTGGTGGGAATGAACCACAAAAAAACACACACACAGAATAACCAGAATTCATAGCAGGGGCAGAAGACAACACGTTAAGAATAACAACAACAGCAGCAGTAACAACAAGAACTACAACAACAACAACAACAAAAACAGTCAAAAGACAAACAGCCTCACCTTTTGACAGTAAAGCAATATCTCTGTAAAATGAACGAATTCACGTGGAATATAAAACAACAAAAGCAATAACAACAACAACAGGAATGACTACAGAAAAAAAATCAAAAGAAATTATTGCATTCAATTCAAGTCACAAACACAGAGGCATAGGCAGACAGACATACAGCCATCTAGCCAAAAGGCCAATATCGATTTGGAGAAGAACGAAAAAAAATGAAATGAAACGAAACAAGAACGACTCTAAAAGCCGGTCGTTGTTATTTCAGGCTGCCGGTAGGCAAACGGACAGACAGACAGCCTTTCAGCCACTCAGCCAGCCAGCATAGCAACATAGTTTTCAACGTTTCCAAAGAGGTTTGAATTTTTATTTCAATTTTTTTTTGTTCGTTGGTTGGTTTGATTTCTTCAAGAGTTATTCATTCTAAAAATAATACCGGCCGGCCGGCTTTTTTTCAGATTTTTTGGTTGTCCACAGATACACGCACACATACACCCTTCTACATGTATACGTAAATACCAATACCAATGGGTTACCTGTACAATCATGTTTAAAATATCAAAAATGAAAAAAAAAACAAAAAAACTAAATTTAAAATAAATTGAAACAATTTCAATGGGTCTTTATGTGCATGTCTATCCATGGGTGTGTGTGTCTGTGTGCGTGCGTTCTGTACGCGCCCTGATATTCTAACTCTTTCGTTTAGTACCACCACCAATCTCTCTTTCGAGAAATGGAGATGAGAGATGCTGTACACCTAAAACTGAAAATTGTAGTTTTGAAAAAAAAAACTGAAATACCTGTTTTATAAAAAAAAAACAACAACAAAAATAAGAAAAAGTCAGCAGGAGGTGGAGGAGATTGCATGACAGGGACCTGACATGCGTTTCTTGGCCCTTAGTAGCAACAATGATGATGACGATGCTGCAGCAGCAGCAGAAGATGAAGAACAGCAGGGGAATGATAAGCAACAACAAAAACAACAGGATGTAATAAAGGCAGGGAGTCAGTCAGTATCTGAACGCATTTTCGATGTTTTTGAATTTTTAAATTTTAACGGTCATTTGGAGGGCTAGGGGATTTTTGTTAATGCATTTATGAGGATGAGCCCAAGACTCACGACTCAGGCAACCCCCACAAATATTTTTTCCAAAAAATCCAAACCTAAAGGGTTTTCTACAAGGCAAAACAGAAATGGCGCCCAACAGAAAAATTTGTAAATGCAACATTTTTATAAAAAAAAAACCTAGCCTATAATATTTGCGGGGAAGCAAAAACAGAAATGGCGCCCAACGGAAATGTTTTTTACAACATCATCAACAAAGTATTGTAAAATATTTGAAAAAATTTCGAATTTTAACGGTTATTGGAGGGCTGTAGGATTTTTGTTTTATGATGATAGGTCTCAAATTCACGACCAAGGCAGTCCCACAAATATTTGTCTAAGAAATCCAAGCCTAAAGTATTTGCTACGAAGCAAAACAGAAATGGCGCCCAACAGAAAATTTGTTACTGCAACATTTTTATAAAAAAAATCCAAGCCTCGAATATTTGCTAGGAGGCAAAATAGAAATGGCGCCCAACATAAAAAAATTTCAATGCAACATTATTAACAAAATTTTGTAAAAAGGTAGAGAGTCAGTGTCCGAATGCATCATCGAAGTTTTCAATTTTAAATTTAAAGGTCATTTCGAGGACAATGGGAATGTTTTTTTGTTTTTAGATTTTTTTACACATTCACGGCTTCGACAGTAAAAAAAATTATAAATAAAATCCAAGCCTACACTATTTGCTGGGAGGCAAAACAGAAATGGCGCCCAACGGAAATTTTTTTAATGCAACATCATCAACAATAAGTAGAAATATTTTTATAAAAAAATCCAAGCCTAGACTATGTCCTGGGAGACAAAATAGAAATGGCGCCCAACGGAATTTTTTTTAGGATGTAATATGCAGGGATTTAGTGTCCGAATGCATCTTCGAAGTTTTCAATTTTTTTATTGCATTTATACGAATAGGTACTAGATTTTCTTTACAAATTCACGACCAAGGCAATACCGACAAATATTTTTCAAATTCCATGCCTGGACTATTTTCTGGGAGGCAAACTAGAAATGGCGCCCAACGGAAAATGTTTAATGCAACCTCATCAATAAATTAAAAAAAAAAATGGAAAAGATGCATCAAAAAAATCTTTTTTTACAAATTCACGGCTTCGACCGTCCCAACAAATATTTTTCTTACAAAAAATCCATGTCTAGAATATTTGCTACGAGCTAAAATATAAATGGCGCCCAACGGAAAAATTTTGTTAATGCAACATCACCAACAAAATATTGTATAAAAACTCGAAAAAATAAAAAAACAACAACTGAATGTAATAGGCAGGGAGTCAGTGTCCGAATGCATCATCGAAATGTTCAATTTTAAATTTAAAGGTCATTTCGAGGACAATGGGATATTTATTCTTCGATTAGGTAAATATATTCTTCGATTTCCACAAAATTTGGCATAGCATACTGAGTTGAGCCTAGAATGATGTGTGCTGAGTTTAGTTAAAATCGGTTGAGATCTAGATATAGCTCCCATACATATTTTCGTCCGATTTTATGTAAATGGTGCACCAAAGTCCCTATATATTCTTCGATTTGCACGAAATTTGGCACAGAGTAATGAATTAGGTCTAGAATGATGTGTGTTAAGTTTCATGAAAATCGGTACAGATTTAGATATAGCTCCCATATATAGTTTCGCCCGATTTAATGTAAATGGTGCACCAAAGTCCCTATATATCTTCGATTTGCACGAAATTTGGCATATCGTACTGAATTAAGTCTACAAAGATGTGTGTTAAATTTCGTGGAAATCGGTTGAGATTTAGATATAGCTCACTCATATATTTTCGTCCGATTTAATGTAAATGGTGCACCAATGTCCGAATATATTTTTCGATTTACACGAAATTTGGCACAGCGTACTGAATTGAGCCTAGAATGATGAGTAGTAAGTTTCCTGAAAATCGGTTCAGATTTAGATATAGCTCCTATATATAGTTTCGTCCGATTTAAGGTAAATGGCGCACCAAAGTACCTATATACCTTTCGATTTGCAGGAAATATGACATAGCGTACTGAATTGAGTCTAGAATGATGAGTGGTAAGTTTCCTGAAATTCGGTTCCTATTTAGATATAGCTCCCATATATATTTTCGTCCGATTTTATGGAAATGGTGCACAAAATTCCCTATATATCTTTTGATTAGCACGAAATTTCGCATAGCGTGCTGAATTAAGTCTACATAGATGTGTGTTAAATTTCGTGAAAATCGGTTCAAATTTAGATATAGCTCCCACATGTATTTTCGTCCGATTTTATGTAAATGGTGCACCAAAGTCCCTATATACCTTTCGATTTGCACGAAATTTGGCACAGCGTAATGAATTAGGTCTAGAATGATGTGTGTTAAGTTTCCTGAATATCGGTTCAGATTTAGATATAGCTCCCATATATATTTTCGTCCGATTTTATGTAAATGGTGCACCAAAGTACCTATAGATGTTGCGATTTGCGCGAAATTTGCCATAGCGTACTGAATTAGGCCTAGATTGAGGTACGTGAAGTTTCGTGAAAATCGGTTCAGATTTAAATATAGCTCCCATATATAGTTTCGTCCGATTTAAGGTAAATAGTGCACCAAAGTCCCTATATATTCTTCGATTTACACGAAATATGGCATAGCATACTGAATTAAGCCTAGAATAATGTGTGCTGAGTTTCGTTAAAATCGGTTGAGATCTAGATATAGCTCCCATACATATTTTCGTCCGATTTAATGTAAATGGTCCATCAAAGTCCCTATATATTCTTCGATTTGCACGAAATTGAGTCTGGAATGATGTGTGCAGAGTTTCGTGAAAATCGGTTGAGATGTAGATATATAGATCATATAGTCGGCCCCGTCCGACTTTAATACTTTCCTTAATGGTTTAAATCAATTTTTTTGGCAGATCCCGAAAAAAAATATTTTATTGAGAGACCACAGGCCTTTATAAAGAGACCATGGCTTCAACATGCCAACACACAGCCAGCCTTCCATCAATATTTTAGCTCTCATACTTAACCTCAAATTGTAACAATGTTTCAAAATTGTCCATAAGAAAAACCCCCCAAATTTTTATCTTGCATGAACAATCAACCAAGCTAAATCAAGATTTTTTTCTTGTTTTACCTTTTAAGTTTTGTGGAGAGCCCTTCGATTAATCAACAAAGGGAAGGGGGGGCCTTCTTATGCACCTAAGTGCTACATAGCCCCCTCCATAGCCACCTTTTCACCCCTCCCATTTTATTTATTGATTACCAATATGTGTGCAGCGTGAGTTCAAAACTAACTCACTTTGGGTCAAATAAATATAATTATTCGATGCGAGAACAACAAACAACAAAAAAACAACAACAACTGAAAACCACTTTTAAACCTTTTTTGTTAACAAAAATTAAAAGAAAGGCAGTCTGACTGGCGGGCAGCCAAAGAATGTTCAAAATCTTGAAATAATGTAATGGCTTCTTTTTGGGGATATGTAATGGCTATGAGTGTGTGTGTCTGTGTGCGTGCATATGTAATTTATTACAAACATCATTTGGTTAATCGATCCCCCCACCCCTCCCTCTTCTCTTTTACATGCCCAGTGTAGATGAGGGTTTTCGGGAGAAATCGTGTTTTCTTGTAGCCCACTAAATAAAAGGGCTATAATCAATGTTTTATTGTTTCGGTTTTGGGTTTTTCTGATTTTTAGTTTTCGGATTGACTAATTGACCATTTATTGTATACGAGTGGAAGGGGTGGGGGTATTGACTTACAAGAGTCAATTAAAACCAGTAAGGAAAGTAGTAAAGTCGGACTGGCCCGACCGATATGATACCCTTCACCACTTTGTGTGAAGGGTGGTATCATATTCAAGTCTCAATCGAAATCTGAATCGATTTTCCCGAAACGTACCACACAGCATTCTAGGCTTAATTCAGTACGTTGTGCCAAATTTCGTGCAAATCGAAAGATATATAGGGACTTTGGTGCCCCATTTTCATAAAATCGGATGAGAATATATATGGGAGCTATATCTAAATCTGAACCGATTTTCACCAAACTTAAAACACATCATTCAAGATTCAATTCAGTACGCGATGCCAAATTTCGTGCAAATCGAAAGATATATAGGGACTTTGGTGCACCATTTACCATAAATCGGATGAATATGTATATGGGAGCTATATCCAAATTTGAACCGATTTTCATGAAATTTAACACACATCTTTCTAGACTTAATTTTGTAGGCTATACCATATTTCATGCAAATCTATTTTATTTAGGGACATTGGTGCCCAATTTACCTTAAATCGGACGAAAATATATATGGGAGCTATATCTATATCTAAACCGATTTTCACGAAACTTAGCACACATCATAATAGACTTAATTAGTACCCTATGCCAAATTTCGTGGAAATCGAAGGACATATGGGGTCTTTAGTGCATCATTTACATAAAATCGGATGAAAATATATATGGGAGCTATATCTAAAGCTCACCCGATTTTCACGGAACTTAACACACAACATTCTAGACCCATTTCATTACGTTGTGCCAAATTTCATGCAAATCGAATGATATATAGGAACTTTGGTGCACCATTTTCACTAAATCGGACGAAAATATATATGGGAGCTATATCCAAATCTGAAGCAATTTTCACGAAACTTAACACACATCATTCTGGACCTAAATCTGTAACCTATGCCAACATTTCATACAAATCGAAAGATATTTAGGGACTTTGGTTCGCCATTTACATTAAATCGGACGAAAATATATATGGGAGCTATATATAAATCTAAACCGATTTTGACGAAACTTAACACACGTCATTCTGGACCTAATTTAGTACCCTATGCCAAATTTCGTGCCAATCGAAGGATATATAGGGACTTTAGTGCATTATTTACCTAAAATCGGAAGAAAATATATATGGGAGCTATATCTAAATCTGAACCGATGTTCACCAAACTTAACACACATCATTCTATACCTAATTCAATACGCTGTGCCAAATTTCGTGCAAATCGAAAGATATTTAGGGACTTTAGTGCACCATTTACCTTAAATCGGATGAAAATATATATGAGAGCTATACCTAAATCTAAACCGATTTCCACGAAACTTAACACACATCATTCTAGACTTAATTCAGTACGCTGCGCCAAATTTCGTGCAAATCGAAAGATATTTAGGGACTTTGGTGCACCATTAACCCTAAATCGGACGAAAATATATATGGGAGCTATATCTAAATATCATCCGATTTTCACGAAACTTAACACACATCATTCTACACCTATTTCAGTAGGCTATGCCAAATTTCGTGCAAATCGAATGATATATAGGGACTTTGGCACACCATTTACCTTAAATCGGACGAAATTGTATGTGGGAGCTATATCTAAATCTGAACCGATTTCCACAAAACTTAGCACACATCATTCTAGACCACATTCAGTACACTATGCTCAATTTCCTGCAAATCGAAAGTTATATAGGGACATTGGTACACCATTCGGACGAAAATATATATGGGAGCTATATCTAAATCTGAACCAATTTTCACGAAACTTGGCACACATTATTCTAGACTTAATTCAGTACGCTATGCCAAATTTCGTGCAAATCGAAGGGTATATAGTGACTTTGGTGCACCATTCGGACGAAAATATATATGGGAGCTATATGTAAATCTGATGCGATTTTCACGAAACTTAGCACACATCATTCTGGACCTAATTTAGTACCCTATGCCAAATTTTGTGCAAATCGAAATATAGATAGGGAATTTTGTGCACTATTTACATTAAATCGGACGATAATGTATATGGGAGCTATATCGAAATCTGAAGCGATTTCCACGAAATTTAACACACATCATTCTAGACCTAATTCAGTACCCTATGCCAAATTTCGTGCAAATCGAAAGATATTTAGGGCCTTTGATTCACCATTTACCTTAAATCGAACTAAAGTACATATGGGAGATATATTCAAATCTGAATCCAAATCGGATCATAAATGCAACCTTTAATAGGTTTACAATTTAACATGTACAGATGGACAGACGGACGGACATGCATAAATCGACTCAGAAAGTGTTGCTATGCATATTCTCAAAAGGACCCATGGGTCTATCTCGTTTGCCTGTTACGAACATATGCACAAAGACACAATACCCTGTACCACTGAGTTCTGAAGGTTATAATGAATGGCGGTTTTTAGAAACTGTTGCCTAGTTTTAGGTGTTTCCGTAAATTGACTAAATACTGGGAATATTATTGTAATTATCAGGTACAGAACAATGATACCTATATGGGAACAGTTGACTTCGAAACCACGGATAAATGGTTGAGATCCTCGATTAAAACTAGGAACACACAATGGGAATACCTTTTAAAAATTGTCAATTGAAAGAAAACGGCTTCAGATGTTGGCGATTTTTTCAGAATTTCGGTTGGTTTTATTCGACGATCTTGACACAGCCTTTTTCGGAAATTGGTTGATAACTCCTCCCCTTAAAGACAAATGAAAAGAAATTATTTTTTGTATTTAACAAATAAAAAAAATTTATTTTTCTAATTTTCAAAACAAATAAACCTCCTCTATGGAATACCATTTCGATGAACTCTTCTCCTTCAGATTTGTTTTACGTTCCACAATATTATATAGTAAGGCGGCAACATTTTGTAGCTCCACAATTTCTTGTTTATAACTATCGAATAGTTCATGCCATTTAAAAAGTAACTCAATGAGGGCCACTTCTTTGGATAGGGCCAATTTTTGAAAGTGGGAATTAAGGAATACACCAAACCATCGTAGCAATTGTAATTCATAATCAGTACTTGTCTCATAGAGAGTGGGACGATCTTCTAGATATTGTTGCTGCTCGGAGGTTAACATATCGTAAAGATGTTCCAAGAGTAGTACTACCTCTTTATATTCCATATCTTGACGTATGCATTTGGCAATTGTCTCCGGGTCAAAGGAACAGGCCAACAGGGTGTTGAGAATGTTTTCTAGATCTGAGGGATTGTGGGGGGTTGATTTGGTTTGTTTTTTGGCGAGGATGCCCAAATGGAATTCTTCTTCTTCAGCATTCTCCTCTTCTGTGGCATTTTCATTATCCTCCTCCATGGGTTCTTCTAGGGTGCCATTTGTTTTGCTGGACTTTTCCTTGGTGTATTTTTTTAAAATATAATTCAAAGTTTTGGATAAAATCTTCTCGGAAATGTTGGTATAACGCCGCAGGCACACTCCAATATCCTGCACCAAATTGGCTTTCATGAGGACGGTTAAAAGTTTCTCGGTGATTTCATGTTCACTGGCACCCACCCGCTCCAGCTGCTGGGCAATCAATTGCAATTCCTGGCATGAGAACCCCTCATCATTATGATTTGACATGAGATTTATGTGAGGCACATCCAAACGATTATCCGGAATAACATCAACATGTAAATGTAATTGTCGCAAGGCATTTAGTTCTTTATCGAATTCTTGGGGACCCATAAAGGGTACAGTCAGACCATCAGCTTCCACGATTTTTAAATCTTTCTCTTCCTTTTCCTTTTCATTGTGCGATTGGACATCTTTACTATATTGCAGACATTCTTCCATGACATCCTCCTCATTGATGTGATCAATTTCAATGGCCGTTTGATAATCATTAGAGACTTGGGTACCCAGTAATTCCGATAATACCTCTTTGAGTACTTGATATTTTACGACAGATAGATTTTGACCCATGGCCAAAATGATATGATCACTAACAGACCACAGTTGGGAATAATTGAAATAGACTTTGAAAAATTGTTTGGTTTTGATGACCTTAAATTGGGTATTGTAGAGGAGTAGGGAGCCGCCCTCTTGGCCATGATTGGCACCATAAATGGCCACAAAATGTTTGGATATGCCCATCACGGAGAGAGGGCAATCCACTTTTAGCTGAGTCAACAAAGAAACAAAACTGCCGGGGGAACGTTCAGGGCAGACCTCATCGCCGAGATTTAAAATAAACATGCGTTTATCGGACCCTGGAAAAGAACGAAAATAGATTCCAATGAAATTATTTCCATATTCGATATCTAATTTTAAATACTCACATATTGTCAATAGCATTGGCACTCCCTCACCCTCAATGACCGCCGCTCCAGCCACGGATACACTTAAATTTTCCCTCGTAAGTTTAAAACGTTTTGGTGGCTCCATAACTACACCCTCTGCCGACAAAGGCAGACGTATCAAATGATAATCCCCATTAATGGAATTCCGTTCAAAATAGGTTAAGATCCGACAACCATTAGCCGAATTATAAACACTGGCATTTGTAAAGGTTAACTTTTTCGATAATTCCAATTGTTGATTGGTCGAAATA
>NW_026877293.1:0-21176 GCF_032173495.1 Musca vetustissima | reverse complement strand
GTAGTTGGCTGTGTTGGTTGGCCGGTTGGCTGCCTGCAATTCACTTCATTTCAGTTCAATTCCATTCAAATCTATTTTTGGGCGTTAAGGCAACTAGCTAATAACAATAATGTTATTGTGGCTTGGTTTCTCTGCTTATTTTCGTAGTAAAATTGTTTCGGCAAACATGTATTTAATTAAATATTTCAAATTAACATCAAAGAGTTCCAAATTCTGAGAAATAACCACAAAATCAGGCGTTGACAACACCTGTTTACACCAATACACGTTGTTGTTCTTGTTGTATATATTTATGACCTATTTCTTTGTTTTAATTTTCAATTTGGCTAATTTCCACTGCTCCACCTAATTATAACCAGCATACGTATTTATGTACAAAGGTATGTACGAATAATAACATGGTACAATTACAGTGTGCATTGGGTAAAAGTAAATACAACAAAAACATATATTTCGTTCAATATTATATTCATAATATTAAATTATTTAATGGAGTTAAGGTTAAATAGGAAATGTTCGTTAAGAATTAAGTTTTATAAAGGGAATAACCATTTCAGACGTATTTAGGAATATATTGGGAAATATCAGATTAAAAATCTACGTTCATTTTGCAGTGTCCTTCTATCTGCCTGATGAAATAATTTGATGATAAATGATATTATGGAACTCCATATGAATTTTGAAGAATTCGAGAATTCCAACTTTATCGAATTAAAATTGAAATTATTGCATTTGGACAATATATTGTCGATAGAAAATATAGATATAGTTATTTGCACCCTCTTGAATCCTGAGTAAAGGTCAGGATTCAGTATTCAGTAGACAAGGGCTGTACTTGTCCAGATTCTCTATACCGTGGGTTATGTTGTGATGTTGGGCTTTCAATTGTGTCCTATAGATGGACTCAAAAAAAAAAACACTCACAAAATGTTAAGTTTTCGGTCCACTTCATCCCAAAATTATTATCTGATTATCACCAAAAGTTATAGGCGTTTTCCTTGACTATAACTGGAACCTCATGGAAATTTTCAAAGCGATCAGTACTACATTTCCACCCTCTACTTTGGTTTTGGGTTACTAAATAATGTCTGAATTCGTAAGCCCCTGTAAATATTTAAGTGTAGCTCCCACATCTGAGTACATACGACCATATAATTGGTATCAATTTAAAGGTCAACCACTCCTCTTGAACATACTATCAACTTTTTGGGTCTAGGTCCTTCAGGGGCAAATATATACGCCATAGAATACAAATTTTGTAATTTTTCACACAATATTCCATTTGACCCGCTAAATATTGACCGATCTTTATCAAAACAGGCATGCTTATTCTTTGGCCCGATCCCCTTCTCCATGCAAAAATTCACGATGTTTGAGCCATAATTGCGTCCCTGGAGCGACCAGAAAGTCAGACAAAAATAAAATTTTTGCTCCATTCCATCCCCTACATATTAAACGATCTTTTCCGAAAACAATAGGGGTCTTCATTGGCCAGAACCTATTCTACATCCAAAATTGCGTGAAAATTGGTCCATAACTGTGACCTGTATCGTGTTTAGAAATTATAATGGACAGACGGACCAATATTACGCGGCGTTACAAACTTTTGCGGCTGCACAAAGTTATAATACCCTGACAACATAGTTGTGTAGGGTATAAAAAAATTACAGTTGACTCCGCTTTACTGAAAGTCGCTTAACTGAAAAATATCGGATAAGTGAAATTGATTTCCTGCACCATTACATTTTACGTTAATCGGCCACAATTTACTTCGCATGAGTGAAACTTCGCATAACTGAAAATATCGGATAACTGAAATAGATTTTGGAGTCAAATATTGCAATGTCCTTTCAAATCACCCCGTATTACTGAAAATCATGATAATGAAACATAATGATAATCTTCGAAGCCCACCATAAAATATATTTTTCTGCAATTAAAGATTTTTCCGACGTATGGAACGTGTGTGTCAAGTATATATAAATCTGACGTCGAAGAACGTTAAATTCGTTCGGCCAAACTTTTTAACACATTTGGAAAATTGGCAAAAAATCTGTTCCGCATTTCTATATTTTATATACAAGTAACAAAGATGTACCAAGATATGCTATAAAATGTATAATCAACAAAATTTTGAGAAGGTCGTCCACTTTTGCTAATCTCAGTTATTATTTAAAGCCTTCAAGATTATACTGAAATTTGAAATAGGAACAGTGTAAAAATGTGAATCTACAATGAACAAATATTGCAAAGAAAAATGTTACTTATTCACAATCCCATATTACAGGCAAGTCAGCTAATAAAAAGGCTTAAAACGGCTAGTATGAAACCTTTTCAAAGACATGGACCGATATTTTCGTTTTCAAAATCAATCAATCTATCATAAATATTATATTATAGAGTATATAATATGTAAGATTCGTTACAAGCCGGGCATTTTAATAACACGCATAAAAAAGACAGTTCATAATAAAAATCCCTTTAGCTGTGAACATGTTTCGATTTCGATCGTCTATTTTCATAAAATTCGAAACCTACATATTCGATACAAAATATGAATTATTGAAATTCCTTAAACTGAAAAATTGTTCGCTTATGAGAAGTTCGGATAACTGAAATTATTTTCAGTTAACCGAACTCCGCTTATGTGAAAACATCGGATAACTGAAACAAAGATCCTGAATTTTTTCCGTTTCAGTAAAGCGGAGTCGACTGTAACATCATTCGAGACTCAATACGAAACGCTATGCAAATCGGACAAACATAGAGACTTTAGTGCCCTCTTGTAAAATCAAACGAAAATATATTGGCAAGCTATACCTAAATCGATTTTCGCCAACAATGTTCGTCCATGGACTAAATATAAGAGGCTCTATGTACCAAATTTCATTCATTTCGGATGGTAAATGCGACCGAAAGTGATTCTGCACATATCCTCAAAAGTACCTGTTTAGACGAGGTGCTTGAGATAGTTGATGAATGCTGGGTGGATCAATTTATTAAATCAAGAGACCGCATAGTGTTAGAAATCATCCATTTAGCTGTGCGAATGTAAAACCATCAATGTATAAAATTCCGATATTTCATTTGATTACGGCACTTTTTTGATTCAGATATCGATTTCATATTTTTATTGCCAATAGTTATTCGGTTACTGAATTCGAATTTTATTGCAGTAACTGATGGAAATTTTTGACAAATTACTTACAACGTATTTTGTAGGAATTAATTTTTTAATAGTTTATATAATGAAACGAATTATATTGTGTATTGATGGCAGAGGAGACTACCTTTATTTCAAATACAAATTCGTCATAAAGATGTGTAGTTAATTTGAAATAGTCACAAATCGATATTTTTGCTTGGAGACCCCATCCTCGATTTCAAATGTTTATGATATTCAACGGGCTGAATACATTAGATATTTGTACCATTGTATATAAGAAATTTTGAAGACTATTTTAGTAAATACAAGAAGAACAAATAAATAGATCCCCATTAAAAATTCAACTTTTTTCTAAACTGGCAATAATTAAAAATCACAATGACAATAACACTGTGCAACAAGAATTTCCTTACAAATTCGTAATTTTTCAAGATTTTTAGTTATAGCGTGATAAATGTGTTGCTGGTAAGTCATATTTGATTTTAAATAGGGTCCTCAAACATCGATATTCGTATGTGCTCATTGTAGTTTGTTGTACTTTGAACCAGTGTTACCGCTGGGAATTTAAAAAAAAGTTGCACAGAAAAGTAAATTTGTCAATAAAACTGTTCCGAGAAAATGTCTGATACCCTTGGAACTAAAAATCGAGTTAAACAAATCCCAAGAAGTTTGAATTTACACATAAAACGGAAAATACAATTTAACAAAAACAGGGAAGAAGAGTCGTACAAAGTTGAACAAGTTGTAAACAGAGTCACAGGGTATCAAAAAGGTAGCAAATCGCATAACCGCTGTTCAGCTCAGAGAGGCGTTAAGCAGTGGACCGTAGGGTAGGGGGGTGCAAAAAGAGCGTAGTGTGCCGTGAAAGTAAATAGAAAAGAAATAGAAACACAGAGGTTTTCTTACTAAATAGAATTCAATAGTTTATTTATAGTTGGTTGTTGGTAACGAAATTACCTTTGGTAACGATATGCCTGTGCACAACAATATGCGTCGTGTCTGTCCGAATGACAGGTTGATACTCCTTGATGCTAGAAGGAGGCGGCAAAACAAGTGACAATTAATTACTTGATAAAATGTCAAAGACGCTAAACCAAGGTTGCAATAGACCGTAGCGCATTCGACTTGCACGAAATTTGGTATAACATACTGAATTGAGCCTAGAGTGATATCTGGCAGGTTTCGTGAAAATCAGTCCAGATTTTGATATAGCGCCCATATATATTTTCGTCCGATTTCATGTAAATGGTCCACCAAAGTCCCTATATATCGTTCGATTTGCAGGGAATTTGGCATAACGTACTGAATTGAGACTAGAGTGATGTCGGCCAAGTTTCGTGAAAATCGGTCCAGATTTAGATATAGCCCCCATATATATTTCAATTTTCACGAAATTTGGCATAACGTACTGAATTGAGCCTAGAATAATGTCTGCCAAGTTTCGTGAAAATCAGTGCAGATTTAGATATAGCTCCCATATATATTTTGGTCCGATTTAATGTAAATGGTGCACCGAAGTCCCTATATATCTTTCGATGTGCATGGAATTTGGCATAGGGTACTGAATTAGATCCAGAAATATTGTGTGCTAAGTTTAGTGAAAATCGGTTCAGATTTTCCCTTATATATCTTTCGATTTGCACGAAATTTAAACAGGGTAGCATACCAAATAGCGTGTGTAAATTTTGCTTTAAATCTCTTTACAAAGTATGGAATAAGTTGCACAATGGCATGTGTTGGAATTGGTGTTAGTCGGTTTACTTATAGATAAAGATCGCATATTTAAGTTCGTTCAATTTTATGTCAATGTTCCTTTGAAAAGGCGACGTCTTTTAGGATACATATGTAGAATATCCCCAAAGTGGTGAAGGATATAGTCGGCCCAGTCCGACTTTACTACTTTCCTTACTGGTTAGTATTACATTTGAGGATCTGGGGTTCTGTTGGCGGGTTTAATCTAATCTCCACTAGTTTTTTTTAGCATAGCGTGATTTAAAAAAGTATATTTATTGTTATATTTATTTATATATATTCACAATACCATGTATGTCATTCAGCGGTACTTTATTTTACTACAAAAATTATGTGTTTTTGTACATTTGTGATTGCAAGTAGAATTAAACGAAAAATACATTTATCCGCCTAATCTATTCGAATATTATAAAATTTGCCGCCCATAAATACAGTTTAATGGTGATAAGAATTATAGTGGCCATATGAATCATAATGACCATTGTCATATTCATTATGATGTTGACTATAATGGTCGTCATGTTCATATTCAATATGATATTCATCGTGATGATCATCATCCTTGTGGTGAGTTTGGGGATGTTCAGCATGACCAATTGTTTTGACTTCAGCATGGAAACCGGTGTGATCATCGGCATGATAGTTAACAACACGAATAGTGCCATCAGCTTCCTTCAAGAGATAGCCACCTGCAAAGTTGTGAAGAATTATATTTATTTTAAGAAAATACTATAAATTTATCGCTCTTACCATGAACTTTATCGCCATCACGTTCTTCCCATTGTTCTTTAATATCTTCGGTTTTCAAATCTTTGACACCATATTTATATTCATATTTGGGATGAGAATAATAGTCCTTATGATCGACGTGGTGATTGTCATGGTGATCCTCATGATGTTCCTCACTATGATGACCCTGATGTTGTTCATAGTGATCCTGATGACCTTGAGCCATGGTCATGGCAACACAAAGTGTCACAATAAGGGCAATAATTACAAATTTCATTTTGTTTTTTTTTTTTATTTAATTTTTTGAAAATCTATTCTTGCCAATTTGATAAAAGCCAAATAACTAATACCAATTTTTTGAACAAACTCAGTATTTATACTAAATGCAATATAAAAGTGTTGTACTGATTTGCATAACCTATGTTAGTACCGCAATTTTATTGCAGTGATTTATGCAGCTTAGAATCATGATAAAGTGTGGTAATAAAAATGATTCGAATTGTGTATATTTTTTATTGGTTTGGCATTTTTTAGGAAATAAAGACTTAGATTAGTAATTATTTATTTATATGGCGATTGAATTCAATATGATCTCGTGCGGAAAAATGAAAGAATTTGAAATTTAGTAATTTTTACGTTAGACTACAATATTTCATTTGTTCCGGTATTAATCGAATTGATATTATAGATGGTATCGATAGATTGAAATTAGTTTGAAAACTATTGCTAAGACCTTAAAGATTCGAATGAAGTTAATGGCGTCTATGCCAATACATATACCTATATGGAGGTATATCAAATAATTCAAATGCGCAGAAATTTCTACTATTCTCTGAGACCTCGAAAAATTAAAATTAATGACAAAAAAAAAAACAAATATTGAAAATTTTCTGGGAAGAGGTTTATTCAACAGGAATTGGGAATTTCGAATTACAGTCACTTCAGTTGGCAATTTCTCCTTAAACCTTCAATATGTAAACAAAAGAAAAAAAGCGTTACTTGAAATTAAAATTCCAAGCCCTCGTGGAGCTATACTATAGCGATAGAGCTTAGGAAGTGTGGATAACAGAAATTTCTTTAATCATAAAAAATTGGTATCTATGGAGGATTGTGAAAATCGACTACCAGAGTTTTTTTTGCAAATAGAGAGCAGGACTTCTATGAGGGAGGCATAATGAAGTTACCTTTAAAATGGCAACAAATCATACAACAAAACGGTGCATATTAGGCCCAAGTCGGACATTCCGAATATATATGGCCAATCTTGCCAATTTTTATACCCTTCACCACACTGTGGTACAGGGTATTATGTCTTTGTGCATATGTTTGTAACAGGCAAAAATAATCGAGATAGACCCATGGTTCCTTTTGAGAATATGCATAGAATCACTTTCTGAGTCGATTTATGCATGTCCGTCCGTCCGTCTGTCCGTCTGTCCGTCTGTAGATGTTAAATTGTAAACAAAGTACAGGTCGCATTTATGATCCGAATTGGATGAAATTTGGCACAGCTCATTTGTTTGGCCCAAGGTCGAACCCTATTGAAATTGGGAAAAATCGGTTCAAATTTAGATATAGCTCCCATATATATATTTAACCGATTTAATGTAAACGGTCCCTATATATCTTTCGATTTGCACGAAAATTGGCACAGCGTAATGAATTAGGTCTAGAATGATGTGTGTAAAATTTCATAAAAATCGGTTCAGATTTAGATATAGCTCCCATATATATTTTCGTATGATTTAATGTAAACGGTCCCTATATATCTTTCGATTTGCACGAAAATTGGCACAGCGTAATGAATTATGTCTAGAATGATGTGTGTAAAATTTCATAAAAATCGGTTCAGATTTAGATATAGCTCCCATATATATCTTCGTCCGATTTAAGGTAAATTGTGTACCAAAGCCCCTATATATCTTTCGATTTGCACGAAATTTGGCACAGCGTAATGAATAAGGTCTAGAATGATGTATGCCAAGTTTCGTGAAAATCGGTTCAGATTTAGGTATAGCTCCCATATATATCTTCGTCCGATTTAAGGTAAATTGTGTACCAAAGCCCCTATATATCTTTCGATTTGCACGAAATTTGGCACAGCGTAATGAATAAGGTCTAGAATGATGTATGCCAAGTTTCGTGAAAATCGGTTCAGATTTAGATATAGCTCCCATATATATCTTCGTCCGATTTAAGGTAAATTGTGTACCAAAGTCCCCATATATCTTTCGATTTGCACGAAATTTGGCACAGCGTAATGAATAAGGTCTAGAATGATGTATGTCAAGTTTCGTGAAAATCGGTTCAGATTTAGATATAGCTCCCACATATATCTTCGTCCGATTTAAGGTAAATTGTATACAAAAGTCCATATATATATCTTTCGATTTGCACGAAATTTGGCATAGCGTACTAAATTAAGTTTAGAATGATGCGTGCAAAGATTCGTGGCAATCGATACAAATTTAGATTTAGCTCCCATATATAGCTTCGCCCGATGTTAGGTAAATAGTCCACTAAAGTCCCTGGAAATCTTTTGGTATAGCGTACTGAATTAAGTATAGAATGATGTGTGCAAAGTTTCGTGACAATCGGTTCAGATTTATATATAGCTCCCATATATATTTTTATCCCATTTAAGGTAATTGGTGTACCAAAGCCCCTATATATCTTTCGATTTGCACGAAATTGGGCATAGCGTACTGCCATTTGGGTCTGTAATAATTTGAAAATCGGTTCAGATTTAGATATAGCTCCCATATACATTTTCGCCCGATTGTAGGTAATTGGTGCACCAAAGGCCCTGGAAATCTTTTCATTTGCACGAATTTTGGCGTAGCGTTCTGAATTAAGTTTAGAACGACGTTGCAAAGTTTCGTGATGAGGATCAGTGGCGTGATCCGAAACTATAGTCTTCCCTGCCTTACCCCTCGGCAATCAATGCCATACATTCCCCACTAATAAATAGTTCTTTTTTATAAAAACAAAATACAATTGGTATCCCAAATAAACCGCCAACACTACTGAAGTACTGAATTAAGTCTAAAATGATGTTGCTAAGCTGCGTGAAAAGATCCATAGCTTGGCCGAATGACACAACGTACTGAAGTAATATAAATTAATCTCTGGCAAATTTTCCCTGAAATCGATATATAATAGATAAAAATATATAACAAAAACGCGTCGTCTGTTGGGATACATATGTAGAATATACCTAAAGTGGTGAAGGGTATCATATAGTCGGCCCAGCCCGACTTTACTACTTTCCTTACTGGTTTAATATTCCATTTTCAAAAAATTGGATTTTTTGTTTTCGTGGTACATCAATGATTTTTAGTACACATAGAGAGAAAAATGTTCTGACTCCGAAACCGTTCACGATCAAATTTTTGATTGTTGCGCACGAAAGTTATTGAGGTTTTAATTTTGGGCATAAGAAACAATGCTTAAACATTACGCTGTTTACTATATTGACCAAAAACCATATTATAATAATCGCCAATTTTCGCGAAATATAAGAAAAATAATAAAAATATAGCAGATTACGTCATTATTTTCATTATATTAATGGCATACATACACCTAAAAATGTATTTAAAAATATCTGCATAATCTAAACACCACGATAAATCAGATGATAACAAAATAACACAACTGGGTACATCTCTCTTTCGGCTTAAGATTTTAAAGTTCTGTCTTCGCAGCAGTTCAAAATCCGAATCAGGTCATTTATTGAAACGAAAATGATCCACAGAATACTATTAAATCCGACATATTTTCAATAACATTTTTTTTTGCCAAATTTCGTGTTTTGGAAGGCCAATTCCCGCCGTTCTAGTAGATAGATTTTCACGAAGAAGATTTTATTTCATCCAAAATTTAAAAAAACTTACTGATCGTGGGTACCCATATCATTCAATTGACAGATCTAAAAATTTGGGCTGAAAAATAGGTTTTTTTTTAGAAATTTGATCGCACAAAATGTTCACGTTTGGATATTAAATGTAGAAGTAAAGTTCAAAATCGAGATACAAAATGTCAGCATCATTTAAAGGTAGATGCAGTTAAAATTTTGAAAAATTATACTTAAGAGATGTGGTCCTCATTTTGTAGGCTTCTAGTTATACCCTTCACCACACTGTGGTACAGGGTATTATGTCTTTGTGCATATGTTTGTAACAGGCAGAAGGAAACGAGATAGATCATTTTGAGAATATGGATAGAATGACTTTCTAAGTCGATTTATGCATGTCCTTCCGTATGTCTGTCCATGTTAAATTGTAAACAAAGTATGTCACTTATTTGGCCCAAGGACGAACCCTATTGAAATTGGGAAAACTCGGTTCAGATTTAGATATAGCTCCCATATATTTGCGTCCGATTTAAGGTAAAAGTGTGTACCAAAATCCCTATATATCTTTCGATTTACACGAAATTTGGCATAGCGTACTGATTAAAGTCTAGAAGTCTAGAATTATGAGTGTTAGGTTTCGTGGAAATCGGTCTTCCCTGCCTTGTTGTTTTTTATTAAAACAACAAACTGGGATTAAGCCTGACTATTTTGCAAAAACAAAATACAAATGGTATCCCAAATAAACCGCCAACACTACTGAAGTTGTAGACGCAGGCACGGTTAAACTGTTTGGTTTGTTGCTGTATACTAGCAACACCAACAAAGTCGTTGTGTGCATTTGTCGCGATGTGACAACACACAACAGTGGGAAAGGTATAGAATTGTTTGTAAATGCCTTGTTAACCTCGAAGTGAGGCTCCAGCGAAATTCTCATACAGTTTATGTCGTTGGTCAGCTAAGTACTTCGCTTTGTTACAAGAGACATTTGGGTATGAACGGTTTGTTGTATAGAAGCAATAGCTTCTGGGGAGAATATCCCAACAAAAAACCAGTAAGGAAAGTAGTAAAGTCGGACGGGGCCGACTATATGATACCCTTCACCACTATGGGTATATTAAACAGGACTATTAACATAAAATTGGATAAAATAAAATATGTGATATTTATCTAAATGTGAATCTACCTAGATCTATCCATAAACATGTCATTCGTTTGTTACAATGGGACAAAAGTATGTAAATCGACTTCAAACAAATATAAATAGGTCATCCGTTGGGCTATATATGTACTTCTAGAAAACGCAACTACGCAATTCTATGCTCAATTTTGTAAGTTGTGCAAAATTTGATGTCAATCTGACTAACATGAGCAGTTTGATGCCCAATTTACTTGAAATCAAGCGAAAATATATATGTAAGCTTTATCAAAATATTAAGCGATTTCAAACAAACTTGTCACAAGTTAGGTTATACTAATTTCAGAACGTTTTGTTCCTATTGGTTCCTTGGTGCGTCATTTACTTAAAATCAATCTATAATAAAAGGAGCTATATCTAAATCTAGGCCGATTTTCACGAAACAAGGCAGACATCACTCTAGGCTCAATTCAGTACGTTATGCCAAATTTCGTGCAAATCGAAGGATATATAGGGACGTTGGTGCACCATTTACATGAAATCGGACGAAACTATATATGGGAGCTTTATCTAAATCAGGACCGATTTTCTCAAAACTTGGTAGACATCACTGTAGGCTCAATTCAGTACGTCATGCCAAATTTCCTGCAAATGGAAGGATATATAGGGACTTTGGTGCACCATTTACATGAAATCGGACGAAACTATATATGGGAGTTATATCTAAATCAGAACCGATTTTCACCAAACAAGACAGATATCACTCTAGTCCCAATTCAGTACGTTATGCCAAATTTCCTGCAAATCGATGGATATATAGGGACTTTGGTGCACCATTTACATGAAATCGGACGAAACTATATATGGGTGTTATATCTAAATCAGAACCGATTTTCACCAAACAAGACAGACATCACTCTAGGCCCAATTCAGTACGTTGTGCCAAATTTAGTGCGAATCGAAGGATATATAGGGACTTTGGTGCACCATTTACATAAAATCGGACGAAACTATATATGGGAGCTACATCTAAATCTGGACCGATTTTCTCGAAACTTGGCAGAAATCACTATAGACTCAATTCAGTACGTTACGCCAAATTTCGTGCAAATCGAAAGATATATAGGGACTTTGGTGCACCATTTACATGAAATCGGACGAAAGTATATATGGGAGCTATATCTAAATCTGGACCGATTTTCACGAAACTTGGCAGACATCATTCTAGGCTCATGTCAGTACGTTATGCCGAATTTCGTGCAAATCGAAAGATATATAGGGATTTTGGTGCACCATTTACATAAAATCGAACGAAACTATATATGGGAGCTATATCTAAATCTGGACCGATATTCTCGAAACTTGGCAGACATCACTCTAGGCCTAATTCAATACGTTATGCCAAATTTCGTGCAGATCGAAAGATATATAGGGACTTTGGGGCACCATTTACATGAAATCGGACGAAAGTATATATGGGAGCTATATCTAAATCTGGACCGATTTTCTCGAAACTTGGCAGACATCACTCTAGGCTCAATTCAGACCGTTATGCTAAATTTCGTGCAAATCGAAGGATCTATAGGGACTTTGGTGCACCATTTACATGAAATCGGGCGAAACTATATATGGGAGCTATATCTAAATCTGGACCGATATTCTCGAAACTTGGCAGACATCACTCTAGGCTGAATTCAATACGTTATGCCAAATTTCGTGCAAATCGAAAGATATATAGGGACTTTGGGGCACCATTTACATGAAATCGGACGAAACTATATATGGGAGCTATATCTAAATCTTGACCGATTTTCGCGAAACTTGGCAGACATCATTCTAGACCTAAATGATTAGGCTGTACCAAATTTCGTGCAAATCGAAAGATATATAGGGACCGTTTACATTAAATCGGTTAAATATATATATGGGAGCTATATCTAAATCTGAACCGATTTTTCCCAATTTCAATAGGGTTTGTCCTTGGGCCAAACAAATGAGCTGTGCCAAATTTCATCCAATTCGGATCATAAATGCGACCTGTACTTTGCTCACAAAAATACATGGACAGACAGACGGACGGACATCATAAATCGACTTAGAAAGTGATTCTATGCATATTCTCAAAAGGAACCATGTGTCTATCTCGTTTCCTTTTGCCTGTTACAAACATATGCACAAAGACATAATACCCTGTACCACAGTGTGGTGAAGGGTATAACTAAGGGAACTGATGATGATCAGTGGCGTGATCCGAAACTATAGTCTTCCCTGCCTTACACCTCGGCAAACAATGCCATACATTCCCCACTAATAAATAGTTGTTTTTTATAAAAACAACAAACTGGGATTCTGCCTGAATATTTTGCAAAAACATTATACATTTTCTTTCGATTTTTCTTAAATGGTACATTAAACTGTTAATGTTTGTCCGATTGACACGAACTTTTGCACAATATATATTTTCGACCGACTTCATGTTAATTGTACACCAAATAATCAACGGGTGTCTGATTAAGATTAAATTTCGAACAGTGCAGCATACCACATAGCGTGTGTCAAGTTTAAGCTAGTCATTTAAGTTCTTTCTATTTTGTGTCAATGTTTCTTCGAAAAGGAAACGTCTGTTATGATACATATGACGAATATTCCCAAAATGGATGAAGGGTATTATATAGTCGGCCCCGTCCGACTTTATTACTTCCATTATACAAGAAATTTCGGAAAAAAGTGTTGGGGTTATTCTTTTATTTATCCATATTTATTTCTTGTGTATAAGTATATACCTTATTATGGACCCAATCGTGAATCCAATACATTTATTCCATTTACAATAACATATTTATAGCTTACTGAATTTAACAACCTAGCGGAAATAATGGTTAAGTTCTTTAATGAAAAGTTGTCCAGGGTGATTCGGCCAAGTGGTCAGCTAAAAATCTACAGTAAGCGGAAATATTGGCACAAATGGCAAGATCCGCAAAACGCCCAGGAGTTGCGTACGGGTACATCTTTCAGAGATACTATTGTATGGGAGGTAAATTAAAATTATGTAAGTATATGTTTTTAGCAAAGACTTGTTTCTATACCAATGCCCAAAGTGCCAATATACAGCAAATTCTGATAAAATTTCGATATTTTCTTCAATATTATTTTCTCCCTCGATAAGTATGAAAATATTTGTATTTCACATTTTAATTTCTATTTATTTAAATTTTGAATTAGTTGTTTTTTATAGCTTTGTTACACATGCACATTTTATATATTTCACAAAGAGAATAAGTAAATTCAAAACGCCATCGATAAGTTTAGCCTCAGTTTAGTGGTGTTTTACTTTAACAAAACTGGTTGCATGGCCATGATGATCACCGGAATAATGATCATATTTATAATCTTCGTGATGATCATCGTGATAATATATAGTGATGATCATCATGTTCCACATGATTGGCATATTTTATAATATGTTCCTTTTCTTCGTGATGGGAGGGGATAGAATGATGATGATCGCGTTCAACATGGTGGGTGGCATGATGGTCATCGCGATCGTGGGCATTGTGATGATCATCATGTTGCACATGATTGGCGTATTTCACGATATGTTCCTTTTCATCATGATGGGTGGGAACAGAATGATGATAATCGTGTTCAACATGATGGGTGGCATGCTCTTCGTGATGCTCATGATCATGCTTTTCGTGGTGCTTGTGATGAGTTTGAGGATGTTCAGCATGACCAATTGTTTTGACATCAGCATGGAAGCCACTATGATCATCGGCATGATAGTTGACGACACGAGTGGTGCCATCAGCTTCCTTCAACAAGTAACCACCTATTAAGATAAACATATTAAAATTATCCGAAATTCTACGTACTTGAGTGTTTTTATATGTATTTACCATGCACTTTATCACCATCCCGATGTTCCCATTGCTCTTTGATATCCTCCGTTTTCAAGTTCTTTACACCATATTTGAATTCATATTTCGGATGAGAATAATGCTCATGATGTTAATCATGATGATCATGTGCCATGCTCACAACACTGAGAACAACAAAAATAGCAATGGTTAGGTATTTCATGTTAGATATTTCGAATGCAACTGTTGCTTAGTCAAAGTCAAGTCAAAGAACTGATATTGTCATTGTGCATTTCTAGTATTTATACCATATGAAATTAAATCAATTAATTTGACAAAAAAAAAGAAAAACAAATCTACAAAACTACTCATAGTGAACATGGGATTATGTTATCCATTGATACCATTAATTTCACATTCGTCTAAAAACTAAAAATGCTTTATTGCAGTAAGATAGGATCTATTTTGTTACCATAAAATCAAACAGATTTTCAATTCAGTATTAGCAAGTAAAAAAGTCGGTATGTTCTGTGATCAGAATTTTTATTATTACCTAAAATTGATAAAATTGCTAATGCCAAGGACCTTGAACATATCTAAAATCGCGTGTACCTTTCCATGGAGCCTAATTAAAAACTTTGACTTATATTAAAAATGTTATGTGAAGAAGATGTTTATCCACCCTTAAGCAGAATATTTATACCCTTCACCACACTGTGGTACAGGGTATTATGTCTATGTGCATATGTTTGTAACAGGCAAAAGGAAACGAGATAGACACGTGGTTCCTTTTGAGAATAGGCATAGAATCACTTTTTAAGTCGATTTATGCATGTCCGTCCGTCTGTCTGCCCATGTTAAATTGTAAACAAAGTACAGCATAGGTCACTTATTTGGCCCAAGGACAAACCCTATTGAAATTGAGAAAAATCGGTTCAGATTTAGATATAGCTCCCATATATATTTTCGTCCGATTTAATGTAAATGGTGTACTAAATTCCCTATATATCGATTTGCACGAAATTTGGCATAGCGTAATGAATTAGGTCTAGAATGATGTGTGTTAAGTTTCCTGAAAATCAGTCCAGATTTAGATATAGCTCCCATATATATTTTCGTCCGATTTAATGTAAATGGTGTACCAAAGTCCGATTTAATGTAAATGATGGACCAAAGTCCCTATAAATCTTTCGAAATGGAATGATCTGTGCTGAATTTCGTGAAAATCGTTTCAGACATTTATATATATATATACATATATATCTATATATATATATATAAAATAGTACATATATATGGGAAATTACAAAATTCTTTTAAAATTCTATTAAAAAATTTTGAAAATTTTTTGCAAGCACATTCATGATTTTTGGTACATATGTTAAGAAAAATATGCTGATTCGAAATGTGTTCGCGTTCACAAATTCGGATGCAAAAACAAAAGTTATAGCGGTTTTAAATCTTGTATTTCAAATATAAATTAAATGAATTTCTATTTGTTGTAATTCGCGAATTTCTTCACAAATGCATACTTGTCAAATCACATTGAAATACCGTACAATATTCGCGAAAAAAAAATTAATAATTTTTTTAATTAAGACATTAAGTGGTTAAGGGAATACGGTTTTGCCTTAATCTTCTAAAATATATGACGCTTTCTTCTGCAAATTCTTTTGCATGCTTGTTAAATATCGGTAGATTCATCTGATAAGAGTTTCGACGTTATAAATGATTAAATATATTGCACTTACAATACATAAAAATGATCAATATTGGAAAGCATGCAATTCGCGTATTTGTGGAAAACAGTTGTTGCGCATGCGGTTTTCGTGTAAATCGAATCAATCTCTTCCAATAATTATGAATTTTACGATGTTTCATTTAGCGGCAAAAGTGTGCCGCTCGATGCACTTTACTATGAAAAAACTCTAAAAATTGCTAAAAATGACGCAACGTGCATACGATTTTTATGCGCATCCGATTTCAGTAATCTCCTCTGAAAATACACAAAAGGACACCTATTTTAAAAGGATCGCTGAAGAACCGCGGATGTGCCTCCACAATCGATTTTGGATAAAATACGTATATTATTCGCGTATCGATATATTTTTGACCTATTTTCACACAGATTCGCGAATATTATAACACAAGCATGAATGTATTTAAAATCAATTCGAAGAAAAACGCGATTATATACGCGAATTTGTCAAAATATGGTTTTGCAGTTTTTCCCACATTCAAGGTACCTATATCCGCCGTTTCATTGGGTGGAATTGAACATGGATGGGCTCATTAGATCCGACACGTAAAAAAACTAAAATCACGCGGGGTTCCACGGAATTTAAATGGACTTTCTTAATTTTAGACTCAAAATATATGTTTTTTATAAAAATTTACGCACCAAATTTTCGTCTTTGGAACCAAATTGCAAAGAAGCTACGGTGAGCACATTCATGAGATATACACTGAACGAAGCAAAATAACGAGTTCTACAATCCTATAATTAGTTTAGTCCATTATCTGGATGCGCATCCTAATTATAAGAAAAATTCAAAAACACCGAAAATCCGGCTTCAAAATGTCAGCATCCATTTTGGGTGGATGCAGTGATTATATCGAAAAATCATACATTAGAACCATATTGTCCATGGGGTATTCTGCAACTTAGTCACGGATCACATGTGCGTGCGTCGTGTATTTTAGCCACAAATCAGGAAGGACCACAAGAAAACTCGTTGGCTTCAACACATTTTCACCCATATTTTTACATTACCACCATCACAGCTTCCACGCAACTTATTATTTATTACCAACATTTTAAGATTTTGACAAGAACACTTCATTTTATAGAAATGAATTTAAATTATATGCAATATGTTCATATTTCGCGAGTTATAACCTTGCAAACCTCAGCTTCAAGGAATTTAAAAGATTTTTGTAATTTCCCATATATAATGGTACCCTGAAACTTTGACCAGTGTTTATAATGCCAAGTTACTGACAATTCGGTTAGAAAACGTGACCAAAATCCTCAAAATATCGAATATTGGAGTTCCGATATATCACATTTACAATAACAAACATCCTAGGAGTAATAGCAATGTCTGTGTAATTTTCAGAGCTCTGTCTTAAATATTGCGAACTCTATCATGATTTAAACAGACGAACAGACAGACGGATATTCGTAAATCGACATAGTACCTTATTCTGACCAAGAATATATACAATTAATATAAACTCCACCTTTTGGTGGAGGGTATAATGACGGGTACCTTTGTATGGGGACTATGTATAAACATGGACTTATATTTAAAAATATTCAGTGAAGAATTTGTTTACCCACCTTTCAGCATACTACAAAATACCAATTTACAGCGAATTCGGTTGAAAACGCACTCAAGAATCAGAAAATTCCGAATATTAGGGGGTAATCTTATATGGGGGCTACCCGAAAAAATTGACCTATATTTATAATTTTTAGTGGAGAGATTTGCAAACTGAGAAGAACCAAAATGTACCAGAAAATTGGACCAATATTTATAATTTTTTGTGGGGAAATTTGGTACCCAATAAAAACGCAGTGGGCGGACTTGTCCTGCCCGCAGACAAAATACTCTATACTAAATTTTGGCGATCTATCTCAATTCGTTTAGGGGCTAGAGTCATTGCAACATACAGACGGACAATTTTACGCTGATCGAGAATATATAGTTTCAATATACCCTCCACACTATGTGGAGGTGGAATACAATCAGTATACAAATTGGATATATTTATCTAAAAATTCGGTACAAAAATTTAGTGTTCATAGATATAAGTTTTTCTAAACTAGGATCAGGGAAAAGTAAATACATATGAATGTTTGTCCTCTTCTATACATGGTCATGAATCTTTTTAAAAAATATTGAATTTACACCTCTGCTTTTATACCTTTCATCACACAGTGGTACAGGGTATTATGTTTTTGTTTATATGTTTGTAACAGCAAAAGGAAACCAGATGACACATGGCACCTTTTAAGAATATGCATAGAATCACTTTCTGAGTCGATTTATGCAAGTCCGTCCGTCCATGTATTTTTGTGAGCAAAGTACTGGTCGCATTTCTGATACGAATTAGCTGAAATTTAGCACATATTTAGAAGCCCTATTGAAGTTGTAGAAAATCGGTTCAGATTTAGATATATCTCCCATATATATTTTCATTCGATTATTCCTAAATGGCGCACCAAACACGCAATATTTGTCTGATCGAGACAAAATTATTCACAGCATATTAAATTAGGTCCAATTTAATATATGTGAAGTTTTGTTGAAATCGGTTCAGAATAATACATTTTCATCCGATTTTACCTAAATGGTGCACACAATATTTGTCCGATCGAGATAAAATTTTGCACAACGTACTTAATTATATCTAGTTTGATGACTTTGAAATTTTGTTGAAACTGGTTCAGATTTAGATATAGCTCCCATATATAGATTCGTCCGATTTTATGTAAATTGAGCACCATACTGCCAACATTTGTTCGATCGAGACAAAATTTTGCACATCATAAAATTGAAAGTGGGATAGAGTGTGTTAAGTTTAATTGAGTTAGGATCAGATATATAGTGCTCAAACTCCCAATTTGTGTCCGATTGTGACGAAATTTGCGTTAAGTTTGATTGAAATCGTATCAGATACAGATATAGCTCCCATATATACCTTCGTCCGATTTTAGGTAAATGGTACATCAAACACACAATATTTGCCCGATCGAGACAAAATTTTGCACAGCATACTGATATAGGTCCAGTTTAATATCTATGAAGTTTTGTTGAAATCGGTCCAGATTTAGATATAGCTCCCGTATCCGATCTTCATCCGATTTTACCTAAATGGTGCACCAAACACACAATATTTGTTTGTCTATACTTTTACAACCCAAAATACCTAATTACAGCCAATTTTAATGGAAGATTAGTCGAACATCCCAAAAATTACCTAGCATTGCTGGTACCTCCCTTCAAATAATATTCACTTATTTATAGCCATATTTGAGTCGAGAGTCTATTTATCGTGCATCTTGAAATTGGCGTATTCAGGAAGTTTTCCGCTTACAATAAAAATGCCTCAGCTTCAATGTTAATTATATTTCAAGTTCAATATAAGAATATGTTTGCAAGAATAGTTCACTATTCAATGAATAAATAGAACATCGGGTCCAATTATGTTAAACAGAGGTACTCGTTATGTTCATTCATGTATTTGCCCCCCTTGTCTAACTTTTTTCAACTAAGAAATTTCCGTTAATTAATTAAATGGTCAACAAGTGCATAGTAGTTTATTTTTTCGCCGAGCTGGTTTAGCCCATCATAAAAAATAACATAGTTAACAGTTTTTATATGCATCAACAATGTCTGAAACGGGAATGGTCATTAAATGTATTGCTTTTATACAAACAGCTGTTAACTTAGTTGAAATGTTGTTTTATTGGCCAAATTAAATGGAAATTAGTCATGGTAAGGAAAGAGTTTAGTTAGAGGTCACGAAACTCCATTAAATTCCGACAAAAAATGCAAAACAGTCATGATCATAAAAAATATAAGTTTGTATTGCGAACAGTAACTAGTGCAATGTTATCAATACAAGAAATAGAGAGGGGAACAATGTATAATGTGAAAAATGCAATCGGAAATATGCTAATACTTAAAAGGTATTTGACACAAATATTTGAATAAGAATATGAATTGATTACAAATTACAAGCGGAATTCAAAAACCATAAAAATTATAATTTTGAGATGGGGCCTATATATTTGGTAAATTTCAGAACAATTTTATTTATGTATGTCAGCCCTAAGAAATCTCGAAAATATGAGTGGCCCGATTACAAATTGAGCCAATTTTCAAAATATCGAAAAACGCATGTGCTATCTCCTGTATAGCACATTGATATTGTTTAGTAAAAAACCATACAGTCGGGATGGGCCGACTGTATGATACCTTTCGCCACTTTGGGTATATTGCGCATATGTATCCTTATATTTGCATGTCAATGTTCCCTCGAAGGATCACACGCATGTCTTTCTGCAACCTGTGAAAAATTTAATTTTATTCGGGCAGATTTAGAGTCGCCTGCGTACCATGGGACAATTTTATGGAAAACGATTTATAGCAAAATTGATACACGTTATTCGGTATGCCGCATTGTTAAAAATTTAATTTCAATCAGACACCCGTTCGATATATTTATGGAAGCTATGGCTGCATCTGCACCAATTTCAAGAAAACACAATAACGTCATTCAAGTCTCAATTTGATACGTTGTGCAAAATTTCGTGTTAATCGGACAAACAATAGGAGTTTGGTGCACCATTTATGTAAAATCGGACTATATCGAAATCTGAACCGATTTTTCCAAAATATAACACACATCATTCTATACTCAATTCAGTACGCTGTGTCAAATTTCGTGCAAATCGAAAGATATATAGCCACTATTTACCATAAATATATATGGGAGATTTTCACGAAACTTAACACACATTACTGAAGACTATGCAATACGCTTTGCCAAATTTCGTGTCAATCCAAGTATATATAGGGACTATGGTGCACAATTTACATAAAATCTGACGAACATATATATAAGAGCTTTATCAAAATCTGCACCGATTTTCACGTATCTTAACACTCA
>NW_026877292.1:0-21150 GCF_032173495.1 Musca vetustissima | reverse complement strand
TTTTCACACAAAAGTCAGGGCCCAATTGACCCGCTAAATATTGACTGATATTTATCAAAACTGGCACGCTTATTTTTTGGCCCGATTCCCTTCTCCACGAAAAATTTCGTGATGTTCTGGCCTCTGGATGCGCGGCCTCTGGAGCCACCAGAATAACCGACAAAAATTAAGTATTTGGTCCATTTCATCCCCAGATATTAACCGATCTTTACCAAAAACAATAGAGGTCTTCATTGGCCATAAACCGACCCTAAATGCAAAATGTCGTGAAGTTTGGTCCATAACTGTGGCCTGTATCGTGTTTACAAATTATAATGGACAGACGGATGGACGGAGTATAGCTTTACTCAGCTATTCGAGATATGACGATCGGTATACTTAAAGGTTGGTCTAGGACCAATATTTCGCGGCATTACAAACCCTTGGGGCTGCACAAAGTTGTGTAGGGTATAAAAATCCACGCCCGTGTATAGTCTCTGAAAAATATTAAAAAAAAAAAACCCTAAAAAATAATTTAATTAAATTTATAAATCCACACCTATGCATAGTCCCTAAACAAATATTTGTAAAAAGCCACGCTTGTGCATAGTCCCTAAAGAAATATTTTTAAAAATCCGCGTCTACGTATAGTCCCTGAAAAAAATTAAAAAATCCATGTCTGTCAATATTTATTGCATGTCCCCATATAACAAACAACCATAGCAAATTTTTAGCACTCATATCCCTACACATGTATATGAAATCACTGCGTGGTATGCACTTCAAAAGTGTCTCTAGTTTGGTGGTGGTGTGATAAAACAAACTAAAAATATTACTTTAATAAATCCACATTTAGTATTGTTTTATTGCATCATCTTCATCATTCAGCGCATTGTGATAATCCATTGTGGCATGGCAGGCTAGCAAACAACGCGAACATTGCAAAAACTATTGTCGTTGTTGTCGTCAGTTTCAGCATCATCATCATCATTGGCAGCAGACAGCCTCTGTGGCTGTCATTGCTGTATTTGGCATTCAAACATTACATATCGGCAGGTTGAGGTTTATGCTCTTTTGGGGCATCTCAAATATCCTGCTGGTGGGTAAGATTTTTTCAATTCGCATTGCAGGTTTGCTGGTACGATTGGAGTTTGGTATGCAATATTTATCTGGATGCAGGTAAGTCACGTTTTATTTTATTTTAACACAAATAAAGGTATTTATTTTTTGTTTTCAGTTTAGTTGGCGAATATTTTATTAAGATTTTTTTGTTGGACTTTCAAATGTTAAAAATAAAACTCAATCAAAGTTATGGTCTTAGTATGGAAGTCACAGACACACTCATATGATTACAACAATTGGTCATTTTATATGAAAGGCAATGATATAATAAGCTAGACATATTTCATAGGTAAGCATTATAGGCGATAGACTGAACATATTTTAGGGTTGTGGGAAAAATAAAATTATCCTATATATTAATATTATAAAATAAAAACATATATTTAAAAAAATCCACCCCTTAATATAGTCATTTAAAATATATTGTAAAAAATTCACGCCTTAATATAGTCATTAACAAATATTTTTAAACCAGTAAGGAATGTAGTAAAATCGGACGGGGCCGACTATATGATAACCTTCACCATTATGGGTATATTAAACAGGACTATTAACATGAAATTGGATGAACTAAAATATGTGATAGTTACCGAAATGTGAATCGACTTATATAAATTTATAAGCGTGTCATTCGTTTGTTACAATGGGACAAATGTATTTAAATCGACTTCAAAGAAATATAAATAGAACATCCGTTGGACTATGTCTGTACTTCTAGAGAACGCATTCTATGCTAAATTTTGTACGTTGTGAAAAATTTCATGTCAATCTGACAAACATGAGGTGTTTGATGCATCATTCACTCAAAATCAGAAAATATATATGGAATCTATATCCAAATATGAACCTATTTCAACGACATTTGACACAGGTTAGGTTATACTAATTTCAGTACCTTTTGTTCCTATCAGCCATATTTTGGTTTGGGTGGCGTAGGGGATGATAGATATCAAGCAACGGCTCTGATTGGCTTTAACATGGCGAAGCCCAGGCTTATCTTGGTCCCTCTTTCATATCAATTGTGGACACTGACCTCCCCGCGGTGCCACCTGGGGAGCTATTCTCATCACCCAATGAAATAGTGAGCTAACATGTGCCGCGAGTTCACCCATAAGAACTATAAAAAAATGGTTGAAGCGTCGGGTTAGTTGCCCACTTTCGGAAAACCCAACCTACTATGAAAAAGCAAAGAAAAAGAAAACCAAACCCCCCTAATGTTGACGATCCCCGCAAACGTATAAAGGATCACGATCTGCGAATCTGCACTTGGAATGTGCGCACGTTGTACAGAACAGGGGCAGTGTTCGCTTTGGCGGATATACTCAAGAAGTACAAAGCCGATATTATTGCCTTACAGGAAATGCGATGGAAAGGGACAGGCGTAAGTAAATCAGACGATTACGCCCTGTATTATAGCTGCCATGAAACGAGACATGAATTTGGCTGCGGATTTATGGTTAACAGGAGAATAAAAGACCTTGTCTCCAGATTCACTCCAGTAGACGAGCGAATTGCTATAATCCGTATAAAAGCAAAGTTCTTTTACATCAGTCTAATTTGCGCCCATGATCCGACCGAAGATAAAGATGAACAGACCAAAGACATATTTTACGAGCGCCTAGAAACAGCATATGACCGTTGCCCTGGCCATGACATTAAAATTCTGCTAGGAGATTTTAATGCAAAAATCGGAAGGGAAAATATCTTTGGCCCCACCGTCGGAAAATTCAGCCTTCATGAAGAAACACCCGACAACGGCATGAGGTTGATTGACTTCGCGGCAGCAAAAACCATGGTAGTTAGCAGCACCAGATTCAAGCATCTCGATATACACAAGGCCACCTGGATTTCTCCTGATCAAGTAACAAGAAATCAAATTGATCATGTTGTGATAGACGGAAGGCATTCATCAAGTGTTTTAGACGTCCGATCGATCCGAGGAGCGAATATCGATTCGGATCATTACCTTGTGGCAGCCAAGGTACGCACCCGTCTTAATGTTGCAGCAAAGGTGCGATCTAATACAACACGGAAACTCGACGTCGAAAAGCTGCAAATACAACAGGTAGCCGGAACTACTCCGCTCAACTTACCCATCTGCTTGAAGAAAGCACTTCTTGTCCCGATAATAGTATAGAAGCACAATGGCAAAGAATTACCCACTCCCAACAAACTGCAGCAAAAAGAACAATTGGGTACCAAAAACCACCACCAAGAAACCCATGGTACGATCAGGAGTGTCGTAATGCTACTGATGTGAAAAACGCAGCGTATAGGGCAACCCTGCAGACAGTAGCAACACGCAACGTGATGGAGAATTAACGCGGAGAAAAGGATAGAGGAGAAACGTGTTTTCAGAAAAAAGAAGAAAGAACAAGAAAAACGTGTGCGTGAGCAAATCGAGATGTACAGGAGTCAGAATGAAGTCCGGAAATTTTACCAACGAGTAAAACACCAAACCGAAGGCTTTGGTGCAGGCACATCCTCCTGTAGAGATGAAGAAGGAAACCTGGTGACAGATACAGACAGCGTGTTGAGGATCTGGAAGGAGCATTTCGAAAAGCTACTAGTATCAAATAGTGGCGATGAAGAAGATACCCCAGAACCAATAAGAGATGATTGTATAGAGTGTATACCACCTAGCCAAGATGAGGTCATAAAAGCAATTAATCGGCTCAAGAACAACAAAGCAGCAGGAGCCGATGGGTTACCAGCCGAACTATTCAAGACTGGTGGCCAGATGCTGGTCAGGAGCATGCACCGGCTGATTAACACAATTTGGCTAGATGAATGCTTGCCCAATGATTGGAACCTGAGCATCCTGTGTCCCGTGCACAAAAAAGGAAACAAGACGATATGTGCCAACTATAGAGGAATAAGTCTCCTTCCCATCGCATATAAAGTGCTATCTAGTGTGCTGTGTGAACGATTGAAGCCAATGGTCAATGACATCATCGGACCAAACCAATGTGGTTTCAGACCTGGCAAATCCACCATTGACCAGATTTTCACTCTGCGCCAAATCCTGGAAAAGACCCACGAAAAACACATCGACACATACCACCTATTTGTCGACTATAAAGCCGCATTCGACAACCCTATCCGTTCAGAGGTGTTTAAAGCCATGTCTGCGTTCGGCATTCCTGCAAAATTAATACGGCTATGCAGGATAACTTTAAGCGGCACAAGGTCAGCCGTTAAAGTAGGAAAGGACCGATCGGAGCCCTTCAATACCGAACGAGGATTCAGACAAGGTGACAGTTTGTCGTGTGATCTTTTTAACATCCTACTGGAAAAGGTCATACGAGACGCAAAGGTGAACAGAAATGCCACTCTGTACACCAAACAACACCAGTTACTCGCCTACGACGATGACATCGATATAATGGGTCGAACATTGCGAACAAATTCCAGACTCCCTTTGAACAAATTCCAAAGGGAGTCTGCCAAAGTGGGTCTGGCAGTAAACGGCGAGAAGACCAAGCTGATGGTATCAACGCGCAAGACGTCCAGTAGACTCGGACCAAAACTCACACTTTACAGGACGGTGATACTACCCGTGCTATTATATGGATCAGAAGCATGGGTACTTGCGCAAGCAGATGAGGCAGCGCTTAGTGTGTTTGAGAGAAAAATTCTCCGAAAGATCTACGGGCCGATCTGCGTCGACGGTGAATATCGGCGTCGAATGAACCACGAGCTCTACAATTTATACGCGGACATCGACATAGTCAGTCGTATTGAGCTGCAGCGACTACGGTGGCTAGGCTATGTTGTGCGGATGAATGAAGATGCCCCAGCAAAAAAGGCATATAAAAATGAGCCTACTGATGGTTCCCGTAGAAGGGGAAGGCCACGAATTAGATGGAAAGACCAAGTAGAAAACAACATCTTGGAACGTGGTCTTCCAACTTGGTGGACTTGCGCAGTCGACATAGTCAGTCGTATTGAGCTGCAGCGACTACGGTGGCTAGGCTATGTTGTGCGGATGAATGAAGATGTCCCAGCAAAAAAGGCATATAAAAATGAGCCTACTGATGGTTCCCGTAGAAGGGGAAGGCCACGAATTAGATGGAAAGACCAAGTAGAAAACAACATCTTGGAACGTGGTCTTCCAACTTGGTGGACTTGCGCACAAGACCGACGCGCTTGGAAATCTTTTTTAAGCTCGGCTTATGGAACAAGCGTTCTGTAACAAGCCAGATAAGTAAGTAAGTGCGCCAATTACTTAAAATCAATCGATAATATATAAGGGAGTCATATCTAAATCTCAACCGATTTTCACGAAACTTGGCACACATCATTCTGAACTAAATTCACTATGATATGCAATATTAGTACTTTGGTACATTATTTACATTAAATCGGACGAAAATATATATATCTAGATCTGAACCGATTTTCATGAAATCCACCACACATAAATCCAGACTCAATTCAGTACGCTATGGCAAATTTTGTGCAAATGGAAAGATATATGGGGACTTTGGTGCACCTTTTACGAAAATATCTATGAGAGCTATATGTAGATCTAGACCGATTTTCACAAAACTTGACAGACATCTCTCCACGTTCAATTCAGTATAAAAACGTATAAAAAACATTTTTAAAAAAAATTAGAACTGTTAGACAAATTTTTGCGAAAAAGTTTTTACCTTTATAGCTTAAAATTGTTTTACTGGTTTAGGCTAGCTTCATGTACAAAAAAATCAAATCATTTCCAATTTATTACATAAATCTAAATTTAATAACGTTGAAAAAAAACGAAGCAAATCATTTGCCTGATATTACACAGACACCATGCTGTCATATTACCCAGTCTATTTGATGTCTTAATAATAGACTACATAAATCAAGAAACAATCAAAATCGACTGGTAATTGAAAGTTGAAGTATTGTGTCATTGTCGATGCAACGGTATACAGATCGACCGACGGACAGACATACAGCATCATATCTACACGAATTCATTTAATTGCGAACGATACAAATATTTTCATATTTTTTTTTTTATATTTGATTGTTGCAAATTCCGGTCCGTATGTATGATGGATAATTACTTTAAATTATACATTGTTTCTTGTATTTATTTTCTATTAATAAATAAAATACCAACGAAAAGCGAAATGAATGGCAAAAAAGGAAAATGTGAGATATACCTATAATGACTTTCTATGTTCGGAGCAATTGGGGAAAGCAAAGAAAATGGAGTGATATATTTGTAAATAATAAAGGCAACAATTTAATTTTAAAATAAGAGTTAGTTTGTAAATTATTTTACAATTCGAAACTAAAAAATAAAATCAAATATACAACGTAAATAGTTGAAAAAATAACTAGAAATGTTTTTTATAGCATTGGTAAAAATGTGTAAATATTTTTCACAGCTGAATCTGTAATACATAAAAACTAGGTTTTTGTTTTATTTTATGTTAAACATTAATTGTTTGAGAAGAACAATGCCATCAAGATGTGCATTTCAAAAAACAATGGAAACAATTTACAATTTTAGCACATTGGCGCCAAGAGAACATGGCGTGTGACAATCGGCTATTGACAATGTCCAATTAAAGGATGCTGGCAGCTGGTTTTGTCCCGTGACATCTACAGCTACAAGGTATTGTTTTGTGTAAGCCCATTATAATGTTTTATTTGTTTACATGTTTCATTATATTATAGTTTATTCGGTCTTCAAGGCAACCAGGTGAAAATCATTGATTTTTATACTATGCTAAAAGGGTATTATAGATTTGTATGGCCCTAGTCTACCGATCGTCATATCTCGATTAACAGAGTCGATCTCAACATGTGTGTCCGTCCGTCTGCAAATTTGTGTGTGTGTGTTTTTGTTTTGTAAACACGATAGAGGCCACAGTTATGTAAAACTCGTCACAAAATGTTGGTAACGATCGGTTAATATTTAGGGAATGAAATGAACCAAACGCCGCAATTATGAACACAATATCACGAAATTTTATATAGGAACGGGGATCTGGGGGGGATCTTGGTTCAAGAAGAAGCCGTGTAAAAAAGGGAATTCCCCTAAATTAGTGCTATTCCCATTTGATTTGAACAGTAAAAATTGTTTGGGCGCGATAAAGGGGAATTCACATAAATCTTTAAGCTAGTGTTCGCAAACTATCAATACTATCGATGGTTTCAGACTTTTTTCTTTCATAAATACTTTTTTGTGATATCGACGCCACCGAACCATAGTATGCTAAGTCTGAAAAGTGAGTTTTTCAGTAGAAGCTCTCAAAGTATGGAAGTTTCATATATCTTACGGGCCATGCTAAGTACATTTTTGCTTATAACTTTGGTTTGGATTGGCCGATGATTACCAAAATTTCAGAGAATATAAATTAAGGACCGTAGTATCTAAAAACTTAAGGAACTTTCAAACATGCTAAGTCGACTTAGCGTTAATGTTCACTCCGGAAAAAAAATATTCGAAAGGGTACCAGATTAAGAAAGACCTCGAGTCGGTTGAGAGAGTGCAAATGTCGTGACATTTTGCCAAAGCTCGTAATATAGCTCTGTAGAAAGGTAGGGCTCAGTGGTAGTTGTGTAGAGTATCATATGGTCGGCCCGTCAGATTATACTATTCCGCTCACTGAATTCAATATATGAATAATTGGTCACCATGGCGAAAGGACTGGGCGAAAACATAGTTCAACATTTCATCTGAGCTTGCAATCTCCTTCCGTTCCCATTCTCAAAAACCTTTATAAATAATAATCAAATATCTCATTTAAGACAAAGTGCAAGTTAATGCTACAGATGACACGATAACTGAATATTAGATGACTGGAATTAAAGGAATTACGGTTTCAGCAAGAGGGGAACACATGCCCCTCGTCGAGTGTTTTTCTTGATGTTAAAAAAATTTTTGTCGAGCCGAAAATTTTAAGTTTTGTGACTCTAGAGAACATGTGAAAAAGTGTTTGCGAGGCATCGAAGCAAAACACTGTGCCTATCATTAGGCTGAAATGTTCAAATGAGTAATCAAATATTGGACCCAAGAGGTTACCACCTGCCGAGGTCAACATTCTTCAAAAACTGAATGTCAAAGAATATCCATTTAATATAAAGGAATGTGATATATCGGTTCACATTTTGGAATGGCAAACCCTAATGCTGCATTTTTGGCTTTTTGTCCTGATATTAGGCCGACGTCTGTTGTACAACGATGACCAAAAACAGCATAAATCTTTGTGAATAATAGGAGCTTACGCACAGGGACTTTCGTAACTTTCATGGTATCCACAGCCATATCATGGGATTGGAAACAATGTGGACTTTTGATATAAAAATGGTTGTATTATAAATATAAAATATTTATAAACTGCATCAATCCGTATGCCTGTTTAAGACTTGTAATTGGAAGTAGGGCACTCTCTTTTCCATGGATGGGTCATGGGCCAGCGCGAGATTCCTAGATTCAATGTCGGACCGAGATTTGGTTCTACGATCAGTGTAGATTTGATTCTACAATAAGTGCAGATTTGATTCTACGATCAGAGTAGATTTGATTCTACGATCAGTGATTGTAATCGTAGCAGATCACACACGCCGATCATGTGTTTTTAGCGCTATGAGGTTGCATCGAACTTAAATGTATATAGCTCCCAAATATTTCCGTTCGATAACACCTAAAAGACAATTTTGGTTTTTACCATATAGTTGGACCTTTCATTTATTTTTTTGTGATAAAACTGTGGTACATGCTATTTTGGCTTCCAGAAACAATTGAAATCTAAATTATATTTTTGGCTCTGGTATTTAATATTAACAGCAATTAAACAAATTATTGTACTTTGATGCTAAAAAAATGACCTATATTGAACATTTTTTGCAAAAATGTTATTCACTTACCAAAAATCCGGAATACAAAATTTCAGCAAATTTAATAGAGAAATTCCAGTAATGCTTGCAAATACCGAGTACCCATATATGGGGCTAATGCCAAAACATGGGCCTATTTCTAAATAGTTTTGTAAATGTATTCCTTCGAGAACCTGGAATGCCAAAGGGCAGCTAAATTTGCAAGAAAATACTTCTAAAAACTTAAAAATACCCACTCCGTTGGGAAAATGTGGTCATGTGTGGAACTTTTATATGTGCAACTTTTATATGGGGAATAAGTCAAATCATGGACATTAATTGAAATTTATTATTAAATAATTTTATTTATTACAAATATATTTGTCATCC
This sequence comes from Musca vetustissima, assembly GCF_032173495.1. NCBI lineage: Eukaryota > Metazoa > Arthropoda > Insecta > Diptera > Muscidae > Musca > Musca vetustissima. The sequence goes on along the minus strand of NW_026877292.1, from coordinate 11,835 downwards.
TCTAAAATGCCAAATTGCTTCATATGAGGTCAATATTACTTTGTGGACCAATATTTTGTTTTGTTTCTGCAAAGAAAATGTTCACTCACCCCTTAAAAGCCTAGAATGCCAAATTATTTGTACTTCGGTTGAAAAATCCACTTTGGGCAAGATCTTTATAGCAGGTCTATGTCAAACATTGATCTATATGTATTTGAAATCATTAATTGAGTCAATACCAAAAAGTCATACCAAAAAATTTAAGTTTTTTTTTCTGTTAAGAAAGCTGTTCTAATTCCAATAAAATATCATTATCATAAAACTAATGTAAAATGTTTTCAAATATAAACTAATATTTTATACTCGCAGCCTAGAGACATAAATGTAATATCTCTTCCAGACCTAAATCCAACTCGAAGATGGAGAATATCCCTCTAGTACCTCTTCTACAAATGGCTTACATTAAAAATAAATTTGTAATATCCTGCGAAAGAATTATCGGGTTTGACATATAATTTTTAATAAAACCATATCGTGTTCGAAGCTGGGAATTATTGGTCCACTCCTTCTGGTATCACCCCCAAAAAGGGGGGAGTATAAATATCTTACAATGCGATAGGCGTATCCGATTTAGTAAAAACTCGGCACATCGTAATATCTTTGTAAAACTTTCTTTTAATTCGGAAATGGGACCAAAATTTGTGAAAATGTGAAAATGTAATACAAAGCTTTTTGGTTATCGGCTTTGATCTAAACTTTGCAAAAAATTAATATTTTTACCAAATCCAGATCATATCCGCAGATGCAGTTTATCGGTACACTTCTTCCGGTAACTTCCCATAGGGTTTAGAAATTTAACAATATGACATTTAAAATTAATTTCATTTTATTCTCAATTCGCTACGTTGGGCAACTTTCTCGCAATCGGACAAAAGTTGAGGCTAAATAAGTCGAAATCGGTCGGTCGGTACGGGAGCCATATCTAAATCTGGACCAAATAAATAGACAGACAGCCGCACATCCATAAAAATGCTATATATTACAAAAAATGCTATATATTACAAAAAATGCTCCTATTACAAAAAATCCACAAAAGTCTAAGCATCCTGCAATATAGTGTGGTGTAGGCTATAAAACTCAAAATGCATTTTGGACAAATTCATTTTCTACATAAATGTAGTTTTCCAATTTTTAACATTGGGTTTTGGGCAGAGATGGTCCGTCAGAAACAGTGACGTAAATGACCTACATATCCGACGTATAATACATATGTCAGAAACGTCGGAAACCTACTCAAAACCATTTGGTTTTTGACAAAATAGCTGTTTCCTTTAATAAATTATCAAATTACGTATGCTTTACTCAAATCCATATCAAATTTCAAAATTTTCATCTCCAAAAAGTTTGGAATTGTTTATCAGTTCCAGTAAGGAATAGTCAGATATATATAAAAATGATATATATCCTACAAAATACCTATATATGGTAATGATATTCAAATAAATAACGTTTACTACATTTATTACATTCTATACAGGTATATGACGTTTTCGACGTTTACACCTTTTTGACAGTCGAAAACCTAAAAATTCGTCGCACGGACCATCCCTGGTTTTGGGAGGTCTCTTTAAAATTCGCACATACTTGTATGAATGCTCCTTGGGCAACCTAACCTGCTGCTTGGGCTATGATTACTACGTTAAGTTCCAATTTAACATCTTTGGCGGCATCGTTTCAACATTAGCACATAATCTCATCACAGTTAACAAGGTTAAATGTAGTTTTGCGTGACCTATGCGGTTTATGTGCAACATTGTTGCAATATTTGCACTTAAATAATACTTTTTTTTGGTTTACTTTAATTTATTGACATATTAGCCCTAGAGTTACTTTTGTTTCTTCTTCTTCCTTTGTGTGTATTGCTGCATTTGCAAAATTATCAATGTTTTCTCCTTTTGTTGAAAAAAGAAGAAACAACAAATGAAAATTTGCATAAAATTAGCCAACAAAATCATTAGCAGCTACAGACAGATTTCGTTACAAAAGATATATATTTGTACTCACACACACACACACGACCTCTAGAATGCGCTCATAATAGGGACAAAGACTAAACATGCATGCCTGCCTGCCGACGGCCTGCCTACCTACACTTAAGACGGTTAAATGCAGTTAACAAGTGTCACGTCGGCCATATAAATTCTTCACTTCTACCAATTTTTTCACTCACGTTCTCATCTTGGGGCAACAAAAGGACACTTCAGCTCATCAAAGGCCAAAAAAAGAGCAACGAAATCAAATTCCTCCAAAAAGGAGATAACCGACCAAAGGAACCACCACCACCAGCATCAACTAACAAACCGACCCATCACCATTCACAAATAAGAACCGGACATCAGTCGACAGTCAACATGAAAAGCCTGGCCCGTGTGAGTGATCAAACGGCAAAGACAGGCCCAAAAGACAAAGACAAGATAAAGCGATAAGATACGCGTTTGTTCCACCATAGCTTCGGCTCGTCCCAAAACTGCGTTGCCTGTTCATTGACTAAGCATTCATCGACTAAATAAATGAAGGAGCCCCCGTCAAAATACTGGGAGCAGGCAAGAAGGAGTAGCCGAAAAACGGGGGGTACACAAACACACTATCGACGCATTTCAGACAAAGCAAAGAACTTAACTACTAAAGTCCCTAAACAAGGGTATAAACATGACGATGACGACGGCGATGATGATGAGAACCCTTGAAGGATGCTTATGTCAATGATGACCAGTCCGGCCGACTGGAAAAAAACCCCGATGCAGCAGAGTGTGCGTGCGTGTGTCATGTTGTTTGCATGTTTTACTAACCGCAACAACTAATTCCGCACATGATCCAGCATCAAGCAGCCCGGTAATATTGTTGAACTGCCGAAAGAGAGCCGTAGCAGCACAGCAACATGCGACAACAATGCGCGAATGTGTGAAATCAAATTGTTAAGCAGACACATCAGGCTCATGCTAACAACACACTGCCGCCACCGACACTGCCACCACCACCACCAGCAACAACAACACCAACAAATAAGAACACAATTCATTCATGTTTTTCGGACATTTGAGAAATTTGTACTGCCCCATGTCCCACATAAGCTCAACATCTTCTTCTGTTGCTTCTTTCGTTCGATGTTGTTAGCATGTGGTTGTCCTCCTGTCAGCCAGCCAGCCAGCATCCTTATGGTACTCATCATGGATTTTTATTGTTTTCCTATGCCTCCTCCTCTGATCAATACAATAATATTGTGGGAGCAAAATCACAGCAAAAACGGTATAAGAAGGTTATGAATGGCAGCTCAATGTGCGTAGTGAGTCGGTTGGGAAGTTATAAACGTAGGTTAATTAATAAATGTTGGAACAGATTGTTTTTAAGAGAGAACCAGATCATATATTTGATTTTGGGTTATAAAAGTATACTGGATTTGGTGGATAATGGATAAATTATTTTCTTACGACTACTGACTCTCTTAATTTCTCCTCTGTTTTTATAAGTCCAATAATTATCAAAGAGTTTGTGAAAAATTATAATTTTTATTTCTCCATAGTTATGCACGCACTGCTAAGGGCAAAATACTTTTAAAATTTTCAAAAACCGTTGAGTTAATTATATGGCGCTTGGGTATTTATAAACCTAATGGCCCTATCAAAATTGGCTTGGAAGCATTACCTTGATAAATACTATTTACTATCACTCCTCGAGATTTTCCCATTGAAAACTTCTCTAAGGTCAGAGAAAAGTAAAATAATAGCGAGAAATGGACTATATAGAGAAAGCTATGGAAGACCGTTTGGGAGACCATTGAAGAAATTATATCGGTAAAATATACCCACGACGGTTGTAAAAAATATTTTCCAGATTAAATAATCGTGAAATTTTTAAGAAAAAAAAGTGATATAAGGACATGTATTTCTAGAATATTGAGGTATTTATAAGGTATTCTCACTACTGAAAGTCCGTAAAATACACCCTGCCTTTGGAATAGTTCGTAGACTTTAACATACCTTCTACTTCTGAAAAACTTTTTGTATTTACAGAAAGTCCCCTATTTAGAGGGAACTTTACAATGTCCTCCATCAGTAGGTAAACACTTCCACTATATTTTAAGAGTCCAATTTCAGATATTTTTCCATTTAACTGTAATTCTGGGTTGTTCGATAGAGGTACATTCAGGTTCTATGTCTGGAATTAATTGGTTTGGAAATTAGTAGAAAATTAGAGAATATCCCAACAACAAACTAAGGGAACTGATGAAGATCAGTGGCGAGGTCCGAAAATATAGTCTACCCTGCCATACCCCTTGGTGGACAATGCCATAATTTCCCACTAATACATAGTTTTTTCTTATAAAAACAATAAACTAGGGTTACGCCTGACTATTTTGCAAAAACAAAATACAAATAGTATCCCAAATAACCCGCCAACACTACTTATATGAATTTTTTTTTTTGCATCTATCTTAGGTCTGGAACTAGAATCTTTAAAGTAAACATAAGTGACGGAGCTGTGCACAAGTAGTCTGAAAATATAGGGTTTATTGATCTTTATCCTATAAAAGTTCAAAAAATACCTATTCCACGCAGCTCTGTACACAGACGCAAAATATTTTGAGTCCTCGACCGAAATGAAATTATGTTAGGACAAAATAGTTTTATTTTTTTCACTTCAAATGGCGATCTGTTTCAAATCGAGATTTATATTTCCCATGAAGATCACCTTTGATGTGAAATACTGAAATTATAATAATATTTAACTAAGGCTGAGAAATGACGGACTTAAGATAAAAATGAATGAAAAACCCCATCCAGAGATTTCTTCAGATCCAGAGTGATTTTTCGCACGGAGAGATTTGATCACAGCATTATTTAAATAATTCAAGGCAGGCACATTTTGGTAAGTTTGGAATATAAAGGTAATAGATGTGGGGCAAAACAGAAAAGTATCAGTTTATTGTTTGTTTAATGGTCTCGAATGTGTTCTTAAAACTTCTTGGTCCGGAAAAATCCAAATAGAGGACATTAAGCTCTTAGATCGAAACGTCTGCGTACCTTAACGTAACGAAACCATTGTTTGTTCACCAAAAAATCTTGAATGCACTAAAAACATTTCCATTTATTTTTGAAAAGTTCCATACACAGGCCTGTATTATTTCGAAAATTTTAGATCCAGATAACTTTATACGGCATTTACATTAGAACTTTTTACCGGGTTAACCTACTTTATGAGGATTTATTTGAAATATATTTAAAGTAATTGACAATTTAAACCCACAGTGTTAACCAAATCCGGCACAATGTAAACGTACTTTTAGATCCAGAACTTTAGATCACAAAGGACAGAAAACTCTCCGATCCAACGACATAAACTTCTAACCCAATCCTCCATAATTCTGCATCCAAAGAAAGAGCTCGTTGTTCACTCTAGAATGTCGTTTATAAAGCAACTAGGTTAAACCAGTGAACGGAGCAGTATAGTCGGACGGGCCGACCATATGATATCGTACACAAATACCACCGAACTATAATTTTCTGCAGATCCCTGTTCCTACCCTGGCATATATTCCAAATCTTTTTTTCAGAGAAAATACGATTCAAATTTGGTTATTTTAAACACACAAATCTTGGTGCAGTTGACCTTCTATATATGGCCGACCATTTTTAAAACAATCAATCTAAATTGTTGCTCAGATCCCCTATCGGCATATGTGATATTCGGCCTTCGAGCGACTAGGAAATCATACAATACTAAGTCTTTAGGTCCATTCCATTCCGTAAATATCATCTGATCATCACCGAAATTTGTAAGAGTTGAAACTTGAAGTTTGGTATTGATTTACCAGCCCATTGGAAATCTTGAAAATTTAAAATCGAGAATGGGGGGTTCCCTTTAAATTTCATTTCTAGTCTTGTAATGGTAATCATAGCTAAATATGTAAACACCTGTGTTTATCTTAGTTGAACTCCCACATCCGAGTAAATACAACAATATGATTGGTATCAATTTAAAGGCCTCCTTTAATTATATCCTCCTGGATATATATCTCGGATATAACGCAATTTTTTTCACACAAATGTCAAGGTTCATTTGACCCATTAAATATTGACCGATCTTCATCAAAACAGTCATGCTTATTCTTTGGCCTGATCCCCTTCTTCATGCTAAATCTCGTGATGTTTAGTTCATAATTGTGACCTCTAGAGCGACCAGAAAAGCATACAAAACTAAGGTTGTTGGTCCATTTCATTGCCTAAATATTAACCGACCATTACCGAATAGGGGTCTTCTTTGCCTAGAACCCACCCTACATGCCAAATTGACAGACGGATGGACACACACGTCTCGATCCACTCATTTGGTCGAGATAAGACGATAAAGTAGGCCTACGACCAATATTTTGGCCACACAAAGCTAAAATACCCTTACAACATAGTTGTATAGGGTAGAATAACAGAAAGTAAAAAATTGTTTACCTGTCAGTCAAAAATTCACTTTCAATAGAGGTTATTGAGGTTCTAGAAAATTATGATAATTTTTTAAAGGGGCTATTAACGCATATAAAAATCAAAACTTCCGATTAATTGATTCCCGGAGAATCGAGGTGAAGTAAATCCATACAATATATCCATCCGAAAAAATGGATATTTACGAATAAATGTAATGTTTATATTTCCAAATGTCCATCACACATTTTTGTAAGATATTTATCATACCCACCTCTACAATTCGATAATTTCATCGTGTGTGAAAATTGAGCTTATGCCGCCTTTTTTGTTTTCAACATTCAAAAAGATTATAAGGGCTTAAAACGCACACTGAGAGCTTATTTTTATTGTTTTATATACGTTTCTGTTTTTTTTTTTTTTTTTTTTTTGTATTGGTTTCGTTTTTTGATTTTTTGTTTTCTTTTCATTTTATTATCTCCCGTATAAGACAAAAATAATAATAATCAAAGGACATTCCATTCCAAATATTTGTGTTTATACATATATATTTTTTTCATATAACATTTAACGAAAAGTTTCACATATTTTTGGCAATTTTTACGAACATCGGTATGCTGTCATTGGGACACTTCTGCCATTGTTTAAATTTTGCAAAATACAATCAAAAGAAAAAAACTTTCGCAAAAAAGTGAAATATTTGTATGTAAGATATCAGATCATGAAAAGTGCTGTCAACCCCATGCCAATATAACAATAAGTGGATGGTTATGGTCCAAACAAAAAAAATGGAAAGAATGAGCAATTTAAGGATGATGCGTTGGGAAAGGGAGAAGGAATCCTTGAGGGTACATATTTTGAATTAGTCATCAGGGTAAAAAATATTTTAATTTATAAAGCTTCTTAACAATGTGTTTAAAATAAGTGAGGGAATTTTTTAAAACAGTTTTGAAAATTTTTTTAAATCGGAAACAAAATGATTACAAACATTATGTTTATGTTTTTTAAACTTCTCCTTACAAATATCTTTTACAATACATCTCTTATTTCATGTATTACGAAAAATTAAATTTGATGCGGGACAGACAGAACTTGCTATACCGTCCACCATGAATTGGACATTTAGAATAACTAAAATCGATCTAGACATTTATATTAGGCGACCTCGTATTACCAAATTATAGCCAATTTGGTTGTAAAAGCTCGAAGAATCAAGAAAGCGTTTGGGCCATTATATGATGGCTACACCCAAGGATCGACCAATATTTACAATTTGTTTCAAAAATTTGTCACCCTATGCAAGCTCTGCTGAATAATATATATGAAATTATCCATGTAAGAAAATGGGATAGCCCCCACATACCGGTACCTCCCGATATTCGGTACTCTTGAGGCTTTTGGACACTTTTTTTATAGCTTTGTGGAGCCCCAAGAGTTTGTAACGCCGCGAAATATTGGTCCTAGACCCACCTTTATGTATACCGATCTTTATATCTCGACTAGCTGAGTCGATCTAGACATGTGTATCCAGCCGTCTGTCCATTATAATTTGTAAACACGATACAGACCACAGTTATGGACCAATCGTCATGAAATTTTACATGTGCGATTGGTTCTGGAAGATTAATACCCCTATTATTTTTGGTGAAGACCAGTTAATATTTAGGGGATGAAATGGACCAAATACTTTATTTTTGTCTTTTTTCTGGTCCGCAATTATGGCCCGAACATTGCGAAATTTTCGAAGATCGGTCATTATTTAGTGGGTCAAATTGACCCTGACTTTTGTGTGAACAATTACAAAAATGTTTATTCCATAGCGTATATATTTACCCCTGAAGAACATAGACCCGAAAAGTTGATAATATATGAGGAGTGGTTGACCTTTAAATTGATACCAATTATATTCTCGTACACAGAAAAAAAAAATTGTAACAATTTGATAAAAAAAATCAAAAATCCAATTAAAGTTGATTGATTTTTCGCCGATAAAAATAATATTCATATTTACAATCGCCGATAAAAAAAATTGTAATCCCATTCGAAAATATTTTGATAAAGCAATTCTCATATATACTAAAAATTTTGTTGAATTTTATTTTGTTAATCGATAAAATATTTTTCATATTGACAATCTTGTTTATCAAATTATTATTATTATTTCAAATTAAATTTCTTGTAGTACGATACAAAACCTTTTAAACAGCAATTGCCGATTTTTACCCTTATTATTACAGCTCTCCCACAAAAATACCTACAAATGTTCAGTATTTTAACGGCTTTAAACTAAATGTGTAGCTCTATACCGAATAAAAACTTATATTTGTTATCCATCTTTTACAATCTATTCAACAAAGTACTTTGTAATAACGTACTAAAAAAAAATAATATGGCATATTACAAAAAAAAAATTATTAAAAATTGTCCAACAAATTTAATAATTTTTTTGGTCAAACTCGTTTGTTGATGGTTTTTTTGTGAATTGTTGGTGTTTGATAAACATTTCCGACTACGTTTGAAATATGTTATCGACATCTTTTTGTCGAACGCTGATGAAGCTTTTAATCAAAAATTTCGGGGTGGCTTTTTTTTCTGTGTATGTACTCGGATTTAAGAGTTACTTTTATATATTTACAAGTGCTTACGTATTCATATATTATTTAGCAACCCATTAACATTAGAGGGTGGAAATATAGCGCTGGTCGCTTTGAAATTGCAAATGAGGATCCAAGTATGGTGAAGGATAACGTCTATAATTATCGTTGATGATCAGATAATAATTTTGGGATGAATTGAAACGAAAACTTAATTTATTGTGTTTTTCGAGTTGATCTATAGACCAAAATTGAAAGGCGAACATCACAACACAAGCCACGATGAAAAGAATCTGAACAAGTAATTAGAAGGGCTGTACTGAACATTAGTAATATTTGTTGACCTCTAGTCGTCAAGAGAGTGCAACTATCACGAAATATTGACCATTGTTATTGTTATTGTTAGTCTTCGTAAATATAGAGTTTTGTTCACGGTTCACGAAAATAAGGACAACAACGCACAAGGATTCGAGCTAGAAGGACCAAATGTTCTACAAAAATATTTCTCGTTCGATTTCACTGCAGATATGTAATCTCAAAAATAATTTGTAATAGCCACAAACAAATATATAAAGCCTTTTCTTCATAAATTACCAGCAAAAAATCATAACGCCAAAGCTGAAAACTTGGGTTCTAGATTTTTATAAACTCACCAAGGGTTTTCATCCCCATAAGGAATTTTCCACACACCGCAAAATCTTGTGCACAGTGTAATACCCTTAGAAGATAGTTCTGTTAGGTATAAAGAGCGAAACCTGATTTCAAACTTACCATGAGTGAATCAACAAATGAAGATAATGACATTTCATTCATATTTCATAAAAAAAAGCTTCCTAAGTGGAAAATATTCCATCAAAATATTTAAAGCACATGCTTAGAACATGCCATAAAAACCTCAATGGAATGGAAATATTTAAGGTATTTTTTCTCCAAAAAGCATTTATACAAAAACCCTTCTACTTAAATATGAATTATATTACTCCTCACTCCGCACCAACGCAATACTAAGCATATAATTGGTACCTATTAAGCGGTCAAATCGTGGTTATGATTCGTTCATTCATAAATGGAGCTAACCAGCCAGCGTATGAATGTCATAAGTAGCTCGTTATGACACATCGTTTGAAAATATACACAACCACCAGAATTAATCCACAAAAAAGATCAACAAAACAATCGCTCCCTAACACAGTTTGATACCGGAAACTCATTGCATACCTTGGCTCCCCCTCCAAAACAACTAAAACAAATTAACAACGACAACAACAAAAGGGAAAATAATCAACCAAACCGAAAATACAAAAAAAAAATTAACAAGAAAAGAATTGAAATCTTTTAGTGAATATGATCCTTTTTCATTGTTCTGGTTTTTTTGGGTACCAAAATGCTCCAGATACCATTGGAATGAGCGAGCATCATCGAGCCATCACCATCGTCAGCATCATAACACGCTATACTACATATGTACTGGTGGCATCTTTTTTTTGAACAAAAGGTAAATTCAGCGGTGTGCCACTCACTCACAGCTTCATGTTCTGGTCTTTTTATCACTGCAGTCAATTTTATTACTGCCTCCGCTTGGCTTCTGCTTTGGCTGCTGTTGTTTAGTGTAGTTGGTGTGGTTCGTTGGTGTGATGTGAGGTGCCTGTTGCTGTTGGATTTTATGGTGCGCGGTGACGGTGATGTGGTGTGGTATGGTATGGTGGTATTATTGTGGCATTGTGGAGTGTGAGATGTATTGTGCGCACAATGCTCCTTTTTCTTACGTTAAATGAGATCAAATATGATAGCGCCAGCCATGATGATTATACCCCAAAAAAAATCCCAAAATAAAAGACACAGAACATGTTTAGAGCTATTACTTACCTTATATGTATGTTGAGTTATTTGTGGCATTGTTTCCATAAAAAGTGAATCTTCGGTGAGGTGTTGGAGGGGTATCTGAAAATTGAAGGGATTTTAATATCAGTAAAATATTATAAAAAACTACGTTGTAAAGTCTGACGGTGCCGACTATATGATACCCTTCATCACTATGGGTATATTAAACAGATGCATCCTAACAGAATTCACATTTTTGAAGGACCATTTACTTATATGGGAGCTATATCCAAATCTGAATCGATTTAAACAAAACTTGGCACACGTTAGACTACTCAAATTTCGGTTCGTAGTGCAACATTGTGTGACTATCGGCGTAACTTTGGGTCGTTAGTGCACAATTTACTTAACATCGGACGAAACTATATATAGAGTTAGATCTAAATCTGAACCGATTCTAACGAAACTTGACACCCGGCATTTTATAGTAACTTCAGTACGTTGTGCAAAATTTTGTCCCAATCGACTTAACTTTGGGTCTTTAATGCCCAATTAACCTTAAATCGGACGAAAATATATATGGGCGCTATATCTTGATCTGAACCGATTTTCACGAAACTTATCACACATTCTAAGCTTAATTTAGTGGGATGTGCCAAATTTCATGCAAGTCGAAAAATATACAGGATCTTTGGTGCTCCATTTACATTAAATCGGACGAAAACATATATTGGCTATATCTAAATCTAAACCGATTTTCGCGAAACTTAGAACACATCATTCTAAGCTTAATTCATTAGGCTGTGCCAAATTTCGTGCAAATCGAAGGATATATAGGGACTTTGGTGCACTATTTATATAAAATTGGACGAAAATATATATGGGAGCTATATCTAAATCTGGACCGATTTTCGGGAAACTTAACACACATACTTCTAGGCCTCATTCATTGCGCTATGCCAACTTTC